>NC_135783.1:229434471-229546971 GCF_051106095.1 Pogona vitticeps | reverse complement strand
GAGAATGCATGCCTATACTCTCAAAAGGGAATCAGAGTTTTCCTGTGTATATATCTCACTTAAAATATTTTTAAGGAGAACATGCAATGTAAATAGTGTTTCCTCATCTTGATTTTCATTCTTTGAGTGTATTTGAGACAAGGTTCAGCCAGAAGTGGAGCAAAGCCCCACCTGACCTATATGATCAGCCTCCATTGTCTGCATCCATCTTCCTCTTCTCCTGCTTCATTTTCATGCTGAATGTGTAGTGTTAAAGCAGTTTAGCACTAGAGTATGAACAGGGTTTTTTAACTATACAGTACTTTATGATAGTGAGAAAAAAACCAAGACAGACACAAGAGATCCACCAGAATTTCCATTTTAAGTGAAAGGGCATGCCCCAAAAGAAGCCCCTTAAGACAGTGGGAGAGAAACAATCTAATACTGAAGTAGATTAGGGTTAGATGGTGAAAAGCTTTTTAAAAGGGCAAAGATAGCATATGAGAGCATGGGGGGGGTAGGACAAAGAATGAACCACACCTCCATTAGGAAGTCCGATTGAGATGGTGGGAGGGAAAGAAGGTGAGGAAAAGATGTAGAAAGTAGAAAAAAAAGGAGAGGGTGTAAAGGCATGATGAGGAAGGGGCATAGAAAGTTGTTACTGCACAGTTCTAAGAGGCCTGGTGTGTGTGCACTAACTACAGAAATTCCATGATCTTAACAAGCAACAACAAGGTGCGGGGGTGGGGGGTGAAAGGTAAAACAATATGCTGCCACACCACTATTTGCAAGAGCCGTATTTTGGATAGTGTTGCATTAGTGCAGGTGAGTTTAATGATAATCCTTATAAATACCTTATTATCAGCTCTCCTAATTATAATGCAAACTGTATTGGTGTGGAAAATGCACACACACACACACACACACACACACACACACACACACACACACACACACACACACACACACACACACACACACACACACACACACACACACACACATATGAATGCCTGTCTTTTGGGGCTCTAAGGAGTCAACCAAGGGGAATACCTAGACTTCCATATTTACTCCTGCACCCAGACTTGGTTCAATAAGCTACATTTTGAAATAGGGATGTGATGAGAATTTGGTTGTTGTTTTTTAAACCTGGTGACCAAAAGATTTCTTGGAGCAGCCTGGGTTGGCCATCTTGCCTGATTTTCTGTGCAAGGTTGATAGTTCTGCTTATGCCTGCCTATCTTTCTTGCTCCTGACAATTTCAGGCTCTTATGCTGATCAGTTTCAAATGTATGGCCTTAGTGCAGGGAATTGTACACAACGATTTGAAAGTGGCCAGCCTGAGAGGTCAAGAAGAGCAACAAAGAGATGAAAAAACCCTGTGGAGTACAATTCCTCAGGCGGCAGTAAATAAGACAGCCAAACTTACTCTTGCTCAGGAACCACTAGCTAGGATCTATCTAGCTATAGATAAGGAATCTTGCAGAGAATGGCATCTGTTCCTGCACAGGGTCTAAGAAATTATACGCAGAATTTCGCTGGAAGAAACTGAAGACATTTTGTTGGCAAATTCTAGCAAACTCCTAGCAAAAGGCCTGGGAATTTTTTTTAAGGCAGAAAATCCAATTGAAAACTGTGGGGTGAAGAAGTACTTAGATTCACCATCTTAGTTCCAATTACGCATTATACTAAATAATATTTTAATATAGTGTTAATGACATGTTAATATTAATAAATACACTGTTATTATAGTAAGATACATAATATGAGGATGGAGCACTTTCAGTCTTCAGTGTTGAATAAACTAAAACACAGCTCTCATTAGAGAAATGCACATATTCTTAAGTTTCTGAATGACTTGGCTGTAAGTAAAACAACATGCCTCTGACAACGACAAATATTGTACTGCAATTTGGCATTTTTTTAAAAAAGAACTAACACAAAAGGGGGGGAGAGAAAGATATTGACAAGGACATGAAGGCGATGAGGTTTATTCAATGCAGTTGTGTTTTTGGATCTCAGATGATTTGTTCAACCCATCTCATACATGATGGCTGGGAGGCACAAAATAAACCATTTCTGTTGGTGCCACATGGAGAGATCAATCTTTCTCATGTTCCCAAGGAATATCAAGTAATCCAAGAACTTAGAAGAAAGAAAACAGAGGGATACCTTATGTGCACTCCTTGCTCCGTTCTAATTTAATTAGCCCCCCCCCCAGTTGTTTCAAGAAAATATATATGTATCGAATCTGCATTTACTTAAGGTAAGTCTGCAATTCTATTTGTAACCTCCCAAATGACAGGGTGTCTCTGCCCCTACCCAAACAACCCACTTTATTTATCGCCCCCTCGGATTGCTGAACTTTATGCCTTGTTTTCCTTTAATGCTTCTCGTTGGTCTCATATGCCCCCTCACTCCCAAGGTAACTCTATCTGGTGCTAAGTTCCTAACCAGCCAAATCTTTTATGGATGACTTAATTATTTTCCTTTCTCAAAAGAAAATCCAATCTGATCTCTGATATGTGGGATAAAATAAAATGAATTGTTTGGAAAGATGCATTTGATGTGGCAAGGGGAGGAACAGAGAATGAGAATTTATGTAAGATCTCAAGTTGCTGTCAGGCTTCCCCCCCCCCTTCCCATAGAATCTGTGTATGAGGTTAAATGAAATCCTTAAAACAGCTTTGATAGCTTCATACTTAGGCTGAGGGGAAGCAGATGCATTCTGCCCACAAAAAATAGATTTTTATGTGCACCCTTGCAGAAAGAGAGGGAGAAAATGAAAGTCTCTTTGAAACATTTTGATATACTTACAGTATTAGGCAGCATTTGCTCCTCCCTCCTATGCTTGCCTTGGCATTCTTTATTCCATCTATCTGGGCTGCAGCTTGACTAATATTTACCAGATGTATATTTTTTAAAAAAATTAGCATCATTCTTGCCGCTTTAAAACTGGCACCGTGTTGATTCACATTTTTATTTTTAATTTATTTCTACAGGAAGAAGAAAGAGTGAGGTACAGAGTGAGGTATTCATGGGCAAGGGTATGGTTTTGCTGAAGGATCGAGACAATTGGGTTGGAACCAGAGGAAGTGGTGGGTTGTTCAGGAGAAGTGGAAGGTCACAGGACATCCCCACCGTCTCTTCATCACTGTAATCTTCTGTATCCTCTACATTGCTGCTTTTTGGAGGTTCCAGTCAGGGGACTCTCCTGAATAGGGTTGGTTGTGGTGTAGAGGCTGCACTCAGAACAAGAAACTGACAACAATCAGAAGGAGCTCCCCCCCCCCCCGAGGAATCAGGTTGCCCCTTCCACTGTAGATCCTCCTGCCATTGACAAGGTCCATTGGAAGAACTTTCCAGAGGCCTGGCCACTGCCAGTCCTATCATTAGGCAAAATGAGGTGGCTGCTTCAAGTGGTTTCTTCTAAGGATGGGGGAGCAGGCAGTGAGGTGCAAGAGATCAGATTTATGGGCGTTATGCACCCTGACTTGCCTGAAGGGACATGAAGCTTTGTCAAGTACATTGTGTGGACTTCTTCCTTTCTCAGATTTCAGATGCATATATATTTAAAAAATGCTCTCCACTTTTCATATTGTAGAAGACACATTTTTGTGCACATTTTTCATTATTTGCACACATCTACCCAGCCTCTGGTCAAAAGATCAGCAGTTCAAATCCACGTGGCGGAGTGAGCTCCCATCGCTTGTCCCAGCTCCTGCCAACCTAGCAGTTTGAAAGCATGTAAAAATGTGAGTAGATAAATAGGTACCACCTTGGTGGGAAGGTAATGGCATTCCGTGTCTAGTCACGCTGGCCACGTGACCACGGAAACTGTCTTTGAACAAACGCTGGCTCTACGGCCTGGAGACGGGGATTAGCACCAACCCCTAGAGTCGGACATGACTGGGCATTTGTCAAGGGGAACATTAACTTTTACCTTACCCATTAGTACGTTTGGACACATTTTTAATATATTTATTTTTATGGGTGCCTCCTTTTGTATGCTCTGTTTTCCTGATTCATGAAACATGTTCTAAAAACTGAATTTTTGGAATGCAGGTGTCCAATCCACATTGAATGGTGTGAGATGAGGAAATTCATCATAACGCCTATGCTGCCTTACCAGCTTCAGATGTAATGGTTATGCCATCCCAGGTTTCTACGACAAAACTGGGTAAAAGGCATGGGCTGCATACAGTGTGTGGACATATACACAGGACCCAAATTCAGCTCTAGAGCACTCCTGAGGACTCCCAGCCATACACATTGATGAATTTAAAAATAAAAATAAAAATTGCATCCTCTGCAATACTGGAGCCCATTTTCCATGTTTTGTGATCTTTGCACACCTGCCCCCCCACACACCCCTCAGCAAAGATTTTAAAATGCAGTTTTTCAAAAGTATTTGGGCACTAGAGAGCATGGGGATTATTTTTTCCAGGAAAAAAACCATTTTAAAAGAAAGATATTTTGAGGGTGGGCAGGACACAGGAATGGGTCTGGCCCTACAAAGCTCAGGTCTTGGAGAGGGGGACTCTGTTTTTCAGAAATCTAAATATTGCTCACCCTTGCTCTTAGCTATGTGAAGTTTAAGAGGTCCTGAGCCACTGGCCAAAAAAATGTTCTAACGAGATTTAAAAATAAAATTAAAGGCCCCATACAATCTCAAGTCCTAAACTGTAGTTTATTTAGCTTGTGTGTAAATCCCATCACCAAGAGTGAAGTACAATTTTGAGTGGCTATGGTATTTTGATTGATTGATTGATTGATTGATTGATTGATTGATTGATTGATTGATTGATTGATTGATTGATTGATTGATTGATTGATTGATTGATTGATTGATTGACTTATAGACTGCACAAGTGACATGTCCTGGGCCAACCCTGGACAATTGCTGCTTCCACGGGGAGAAGAAGAAGGGAAAATCTTTTTGTGCACTTATGGTTCCAATGATACTACATAATTGTGATTAGATAGCTTTACATTGTTTGCTTCACTTTTCTCTCCCTCCCCCACCATACCAAAAGATTTCATGATGATGTACAAGGTTCTTCTTCCTCCCCACATTTTAAAGCAATCCTGTGAGACAGGTTAAAATTAGAGGTGATGATAGAGGCTAAATACAGCTGAACTCTATGGCTGAAGGAAATTGTGAACTCTTTTTTTCCTTAAGACTCTAGGTCAGCCTTCCGCAGCCTGATGCCCCCAGGATGCCCAACCCCCTATGTAGTATGTGGGAATCATGGGAGTAGTAGTTCAGCCTGGGTCCTACTAGAGAGCATCATGTCAGGGAAGATTCCTTTAGCTAGAATTCTGCACAATGCTTACCTCACAGACATGTCAAGGCCTCTGTCATCCTGGTTCCATAGAAACAAATGGAACTAAACAGTGGGAGTGCATTTTCACACTATTTGACCTGAAATGCTTTCTAAACTTCATTTGCAGCTTTGCTTCTCATATTTTGTGATGAAAGCAACTAAGCAAATATATAGTTTCAGGTTAGTGCCAGTAAATATGGAACTGAAGAAAACAAAGAACTTTTTTTTTTTGCAGAGAGAGAGAAATCTGTTTTCTAAGAGCCAGACTTATGTAATGAAACCAAATGTATGGACTGGAATTTTAAAAGAAATCCTAGCGAGAAGATAAAAGGACATGAAAGATAGTAAATGCTGAAATGATACACCACATAATGGTACACTGTCAAGAAAGAAAGATAACATGATAACTTACAGAGTCATCTTAAAGCCTATGGAGGTACTTGACCCATAGCTTGGAAGGAAACAATCTTTTTGTTTCATCTGGCTCACATTAAAAATAGGAAAAACACAAACCCTTATTTTTTTTTTTCACTCTCACACATATGGTTTAAAATCCATGCAATTTTTAACTGTCTAAAATTCTTTTAAAGCAACCTAAGACAGAAAGAATTATGAAATCACTTTTCCATTTCATTTAATGAAAAACTGCACCACCACTGTTGGTCTATGTGCTATCAATTTTAAAGAGAGCAGGGTTTCAATTGGTCCTAAGTGCAATCAATCACAAAATGGCACCAGATATGTATGAGCAAAATAGGTTAGTGTTGATAAAAACAGCCCCTTGGTAGAACAACTATTCATACAAAGCATCTAGTTCCTGAACATAGTTTAAATTATCTTTCAGCAATACTTTCCTAAAATGGTATATTTTTTCTGGTAAGCAAGCCATTCTAAGAAACTGCAGAACACCCATGCTTCCATTATCACTGTTGCTCACATTCATCTTCTGATCCACAGTGATGTGCATTATTTGGAAAACTACTTTTAAACGTTACTCTGTGCAGTGTTCGAAAAGCCAATTGTTGTGGCTACTCAGGGTAGTGTTGAAAAAGTACCTTGTTACATTATTTGCTGTGCTTCTTATTATTTTCTGTCACACCACACACCCCTTAATAGTTGCTACAAGAACAATACAAAACTTGACAAAATCTTGGTCAAATGTTTTCCGGCAACTTTTAAAAGTAACCTTTGATAGTAGTCCGAAAGTGCTACTTTTTAAACTAGTATTTTCTGTTTATTCTTATCTTATAATCTTACCTTTGAAGGGCTAGTTGGATAGCTCAGAAGTTTTGATATCTAGATGTGGAGCCAGAGGTTGGGAGTTTGATTCCTCAATGTGCCTTTATGGAGAAAAGCCAGCCTGTGTGGCCTTGGGCAAGTTGTACAGTCCCCAGGTGCCGCCACAAGAAGTGAGTAGCAGCCCTACCAAAGGGCTGCCATAAGTTAGAATTGGCACATAATGATGATGATCAATATCTTTGAAACATGGTTTCAATAAACCCTCATTATCCAAAAAGTAATTTGGTAGAGATCACTATGCTACGTATAACTTAAACTTGTCCAGTACTAATGACAAAAAACAGTCTAATACAATTGCCTCAGTACTCTTGCACACGGAGAATGGACTTTGGATCCTGCTGAAGAGTTTGTCTTCTGGCATAGCAATGGGCAGATGTTTTAATTTTCCAATATTCTCCCCCTGTAACCTTGCTTCATAACATTCATCATAGGCATCCTTCAGTCTCGAGAGACTATGGTATCGTGCTCTGCATGGAGGACTTGGAACAGCGTCTAGTGTGGCTGAGAAGGCCAATTCGAGAGTGACAATCCCTTCCACACTTATGACAAATACAATCTGTACCCCGTCTAGCTCCCTGATTTTGCTGCTTTCGGGACTGCCTCTTTGCCTCAGCCTGCTGGGTGAGGGTCTCTTCAAATTGGGAGAGGCCGTGATGCACCGCATGCCGCCAGGCTGAAAGCTCAGATGTCAGGGTTTCCCATCTGTTGAGATCCATTTCCAAGGCTTTCAAATCCCGCTTGCAGATATCCTTGTATCGCAGCTGTGGTCTCCCTCTGGGGTGATTTCCCTGCACTAGTTCTCCATACAGGAGATCCTTTGGAATCTGACCATCAGCCATTCTCACGACGTGCCCAAGCCAATGTAGATGTTGCTGTTTCAGTAATGTATACATGCTAGAAATTCCAGGTCATTCTAGGACTACTCTATTTGGAACTTTGTCCTGCCAGGTGATACCAAAAATACGTCGGAGGCAGTGCATATGGAACGTGTTCAGCTTTCTCTCCTGCCGTGCATGAAGGGTCCAGGACTCACTGCAGTACAGGAGTGTGCTCAGGACACAGGCTCTATAGACCTGGATCTTGGTGTATGCTGTCAACTTCTTATTGAGCCATACTCTTTTTGTGAGTCTTGAGAACATGGTGGCTGCTTTGCCAATGCGTCTATCCAGCTCGACGTCTAGGGAAAGAGTGTCAGAGATGGTTGAGCCAAGGTACACAAATTCATGGACAACCTCCAGTTTTTGTGTGGAGATGGTAATAGAGGGAGGTGAGTCCATGCCCTGGCCCATGATTTGTGTTTTCTTCAGGCTGATAGTTAGTCCAAAGTTTTGGCAGGCCTTGCTAAAACGATTCATGAGTTGTTGGAGGTCTTCAGCAGAGTGGGCAACAATGGCTGCATCACTGGCGAAGAGGAAGTTCCGCATGCATTTGAGCTGAACTTTGGTCTTTGCTCTCAGTCTAGAGAGGTTAAAGAGCTTTCCATCGGATCTAGTCTGGAGATAGACACCTTCTGTTGCAGTTCCAAAGGCATGCTTCAGCATGACACCAAAGAAGATCCCAAACAGGGTCGGCGCAAGGACACAGCCCTGTTTCACTCCACTTCGGATGTCAAAGGGATCTGATGTTGAGCCATCAAAAACTACAGTGCCCTTCATTCCCTCATGAAAGGACCTGATGATCCTAAGGAGTCAAGGAGGACATCCAATC
This sequence comes from Pogona vitticeps, assembly GCF_051106095.1. Classification (NCBI taxonomy): domain Eukaryota; kingdom Metazoa; phylum Chordata; class Lepidosauria; order Squamata; family Agamidae; genus Pogona; species Pogona vitticeps. Next base: position 229,538,659 of record NC_135783.1, on the reverse strand, counting down.
TTAGGAAGTATTTTAAAAAGGCCATCCCTGCTAACCAAGTCAAATGCTTTTGTCTATGAAGGCCACTAAGAGTGGCTGTTGTTGTTCCCTGCATTTCTCCTGCAACTGTCTGAGGGAGAACACCAAGTCAGTGGTGGATCTATTTGCTCGGAATCCGCACTGTGATTCTGGGTAGACTCTGTCTGCAAGCATCTGGAGCCTCTTCAGCACAACACGGGCAAGCAGCTTTCCTACAACTCTAAGAAGAGAGATGCCGCGGTAGTTAGTGCAGTCGCCCCTGTCTCCTTTGTTCTTGTACAATGTGACGATGTTTGCATCCTTCATGTCCTGTGGTACTCTACCTTCGCTCCAGCAAAGATGAAAGATTTCATACAGTTCGGTGGTGATGGTCTCTTTGCAGCACTTCAGCACTTCAACAGGGATGTTATCCTTTCCAGGTGCCTTGCCAGAGGCAAGGGAATCCAAGGCCACTTTAATTTCTGCTAAGGTTGGTTCACTGTCCAACTCTTCCAGGACAGGGAGACACTCAATGTTATTTAATGCTTCTTCAGTTACTGCATTCTCTCTGGAATACAGCTCAGAGTAGTGCTGCACCCAGCAGTCCATCTGCTGTGTTCGGTCCTGGATGGACATGCCTGTCCTCCATATTGCTTTACCCAGGCTTCGTGCTCTGGAGAGGACACTCCAGCTTCGCATACAGCGTCGAAACAACACGGGAAGTAACAGTTACCGGTTATAAGTCTTTGTTCAATTAGTGTAGAGCAGGATGCCAGGGGCTACTTCTGATGGTGGGAGAGGTCATTGCACCTCACTAGGTAGATACCGCCCACCTTCAGCTGGGCAGCCCCCAGCCAGTAAGGTGCTACCTCGCCACGGTCTGTTAACTTCACGGGGTGCGTGGGGTTTAGGGTGAAACCCGACAAGCAGATCGATAACCGTGCACCATGCAACAAGCGTAAGAAAACTCCTACCCTAAAGCTGGACACCTGGAATGTACGGACAATGACCCCTGGCTTTTCTGACTATGGCTTTTCTGATGACCTGCAGAAAATAGATGACGTGCGCAAGACAGCTTTCATTGACATGGAACTTAGTAGACTGCAGATTGACATTGCTGCCCTGCAAGAGATGAGATTGCCAGACTTGGGATCTGTCAAAGAAAAAAAACTTCACATTCTTCTGGCAGGGAAAACCATCAAATGAGACCAGGGAATATGGTGTGGGCTTTGCAGTCAGAAATACTCTGCTGAGATCCATTGTTCCACCTACTATGGGGAGTGAAAGAATCCTGTCTCTGCAGCTCCACTCATCAGCGGGACTGGTCACCCTCATTAGCGCATATGCACCAACGCTGTCATCCACAACAGAAGTCAAAGACAAATTTTACGACGAACTGGCTGCTACTATCAAAAAAGTCCCTGAGAGAGAGCCACTGTTCATTCTTGGAGACTTTAATGCTAGAGTTGGTGCTGACAACAACTCTTGGCCCACCTGTCTAGGCCGTTTTGGCATTGGAAAGATGAATGAAAATGGCCAACGCTTGCTGGAGTTTTGCTGCTATTATGGTCTTTGCGTCACTAACACGTTCTTCAATACAAAGCTTCAACACAGAGTTTCTTGGAGACATCCAAGATCCAAGCATTGGCATCAGCTCGATTTGATCCTCACTAGACATTCAAGCCTTCACAACATTGTGGGAAATTAAAATGGCTTCCACCTGATGTGCCACCAGTTGAACTAGGACCACACCAACAAGGGACCACACTCATCAGGAGGCAATTTGCCAAGCTTTCCCAAACCTAAAGCTCACCCTGATTTGTTCTTTCCAAGGTTTTGAACATTCACCGTGGACAAGGAATCCCAAATTCAGTCATATTCATTTCTCCAGTCTCCTTAAAAAATTATTTCCATAATCTTGGTGCTGTGCTTTTCGGAGCCTTTGATACAGTCAACCACAGTTTGTTTCAAGGAAGATTCTGTGGGCTGGGCTGGGAATGGACCCATGGAGTAACAATAATTCTACTCCTACCCAGCAGGTTATTTCCAAGGCAATGTTGATGGAGATTCCCATCTGCAAGACTACATATATCTTCAGACATTTCCAGAACAGTCATGGAGCACCAATCCTGGATTCTTCATGCCTCGAATACAGCCTAATGCAAACTTTTGCTCTCTAGTAAAGTTGGTGAATATGTGGCTTTCCAGATCTTGTATGTCAAATCCCATCACCTCGTAACATTGGCTATGTTGGTGAGGGCTGATGAGAAGTGAAGCCCAACTACATCTGGAGAGCCACATCTGCTCTGTCAGGTGTTTTCTGTCATTTGGATCCAAAGCTTTCCCTTCTCATTTCTTGATGGAAACCAAAGGTTCCAGCCGCAGACAGGAAATGGCGATGTCTTTCCACAGAGAGACACAACTGGCATTTATACTGCAAAGAAGTCTGTTTATTCTTGCAGTGTTTTAAAAAGTCCATTTTAGATGAGAGGTTTTTAAACTGTCCTTTTGCCTTTCATCATTATATATTTACACTGTCTTTAATGTGTATGTCAAGCTAAATAGAAATTTGTGAACTAAAATTGACCAATCACTTTTCATATGCAACTTAGGAGGCCACAGATTTAGCTTGTAACTTCCATTAACAAAGAATCTACTGATGAATTGAAAGAAGAGCCCTTTGGGAACTGTACTAATAAAGAAGGGAGGTGAGAAATTTATTTATTTGATTTATATACCATCACATTAGAATAGGAACAACTCTGGGCAGTTTACAAGATTAGAAGATAAAATCCTCAAAACCCCACAATAACAAAAATACATTCAAAAACAATATTTTATTTATTTATTTATTTGATTTATATCCCGCCCATCTGGTCTGGTCGACCACTCAATATGGCAATATAAAGGTAAAGGTAAAGGTTCCCCTTGACAATTTTTGTCCAGTCGTGTCCGACTCTAGGGGGCGGTGCTCATCCCGCTCTTCAAGCCATAGAGCCAGCGTTTTGTCTGAAGACAATCTTTCCGTGGTCACATGGCCAGTGTGATTTAGACACAGAACGCTGTTTACCTTCCCACCGAGATGGTACTTATTTATCTACTCGCATTTGCATGCTTTCGAACCAAGACATTAATTAAATTATAAATAAAATAATCATATAAAATCTAGAATTGGGGGGGGGGGACAGCATCCTTGAGATTCAATTTGGGTGGCTGTGGGGTGGTGGTGGTAGCTGCCTTCCTGCTGCCAATCAGTTGACTGGAGACCAGTAGGCAGAATTGTGGTTTTGGGGGGGGGGTTAAATAGGAAGGTGTGTCAGTAGAGGGGGGAGGGCTAAGGTACAGAAAGGAAGGTGGTGGGGATAGGCTGTCGGTTTGGGTGGCGGGGAGGTGGCTGCCTTTCTGCCACTGATTGTTGATCGGCGTCCGGTAGGCAGAATGGTGTTTTGTTGTTGTTGTTGTTGTTGTTGTTTAATAGGAAGGGGATGTCCATGGGGCTCGGGGGTGGAGGGGGGAGACAGGGGTGATTGTTTTAAAAAATACTGCCCCCATGAATATGTTTGTTAGTCATCGCTTCATGGGGGCAACTTCTTGCTTCGTGAGTCATCAACTTTTGACAACTCATGAAGTGGGACTCGCCAAAATGGTGAGTTGTCCCCATTTCTAGTCTGTCCATTCATTCATTCATTCATTCATTCATTCATTCTTTCTTTCTTTCTTTCTTTCTTTCTTTCTTTCTTTCTTTCTTTATTTATTTATTTATTTATTTATTTATTTATTTATTTATTTATTTATTTATTTATTTATTTATATCCCACCCATCTAGACCGAAGTCTACTCTGGGCACCTAACAACATAGTCTAGATCTCGCCCTGGCATGCCAATTAGGCATGTGGTTCATGATTCTGTAACTGACTACATAATCTAGGCCTCTGACGTAATCCTCTACACAAGTGGTTCCAAACCTTGGATAGCCCAGGTGTTCTTGAACTGCAATTCCCAGAAGCCTGCACTTCCAGTTGCACTGTCCAAGGTTTTTGGAAGTTGCAGTCCAAGAATACAGTACCTGGGTTACCCAAAATTGGGAACCACTGCCCTACACATTCTGAAGTGGCAAGGGTCCAAGTTGACCAATACTTTGTGATCCTGCCAATGATGTGGGTGTTTGAATCTTATAGGCACATTTCCTAGACTTTGAGATAACTACAGTAGTTGGTTCTAATCATCCATTGAGCTTTCTTGGCATGCTTCTGGCACTTGTTCAGGTCATATAACGCTGACTCAGCTAAGACTGTGATGTTTCAAATTAGTAAAAAGTTTAATGGATGAACCAATCCCAGCTTATAACAATCATAAAGTTAATCTACATCAGAGTCAAACACCCATCAAACACCAAACCTTTTAATGTACACATCTATACCCTGCCCCCACAGGCAAACATATAACAGAGTACAGTAACTAGAAGATGTTATTTGTTACAACAAAAAGATAGCTTTGCTGCTTTTATGTTATTTATGTTATGTTTGAAGTGCAACTTCATTATGCCTATTTTTATTTAATTAAAAATTTAACTAGTTACAGCTAACTATAGTACTTCTGTTATTCCCAAGCTCTGGTCTATACACAACTATAAGCTAAAGCTAAATATTCTAAGGGTATGGCATTCAGGTTGTATATGCTGTATGCAGCTGAACAGCTGGAATTCTAACTAGACGTTCCTTGAGAAAATTCCAGGAACTAAGTCCTCATGGTGCTGAGAGCCTTTATCTTCCATCACTGACGCACTAAGATAAGGACACTCAGCACCTCAGCAGAGAGACAGAAAGCACTGCACTCCACCAGCTACCTACAGCACAATCCACTTAATCAGCACCCAGATGGATGACCTGCTCTTTAAATGGCCTGATAGCCAGGGAATAGATTTAGTGCATCCCATTTCAATGGACAAAGAATGGGTAATTGCTCACTTAATTGTGAAATATGTGTTTGGCTGGCAAGCCTGATGGCTGTGGGTTTCAATTCACAATAGCTTACAGGTGTGATTCAGTATTTATTTACATACATTGCTTGCTGCTTGTTTTTTTTTTTTGGCTCTTTTTTTTTCTTCCTCCACCTCAATGCAGACAGGAATAAAAAAGTAAAAGCAAAACAAAAGGGAACCAACAACCATACTGCACATTGTTCTTGGTGGGAACAGTTCCTGAAATAAAAGTAATTGTCTCACAACACAATATATTCCTTGGAGCCTAATCAGAATGAAGAATGTGTTGGCACATTTCCCTTCCCAGCAGGGTCTGCTCCAATTAAGAGGATTGCATATAAATCCTTTTAGTTTAGTACAGTGGGAGGGAGAAATGCTTATAAAATATGGATTTATCCCCAAAATATCTCTTAAGCAATACCTAATATCCAATTGAAAGACCTTGTCTTCTTTTCCCTTTATGGGTCATTATCTTCTTACCTGTTGGCTCAGCAAATTTTTAATTTCTTTCTTTTTTGTCTTCCTTACCCAAGGGGTACTGCAATATTCTTCACAGAGAAAACACACACACACACACACACACACACACACACACACACAGTGAGCCACAAAAGGATGCTATCCTACCAAGACATAAAACTGTACAGATACCAGGAGATTTTCTTTTCTGTGCTCTTAACAAGAAAATTGGGTCTTCTCTGAGTGAAAAGTTCTGGACCCTTCTCCCCACAAGGTACACAAGAGAAATTAGCAATACTTGAACATGCATTGGGTGGATTATCTAGGCCTTTTGTGGATGGTTTATTTACATGATTTACATGATGAGTGGGAACTGAGTGATAATCTGGTGACTTCATGCACAACAGATCTACAGTATTTTCCACTGAAACAATTGGCAAGGTGTCAAAGTGTGAAAGAATCTCTGCTCAATGAGTCAGGTTGCAAAGAGACCAACTTATTCACCACAGTTTATCCCAATACAAAAAAAATATTTGAGAACAAGAGGTAGGGTAGCCTCATGTCCTTTTCTTTCTTTTTAATGTGACAAAGTCCTCCATCTGAAGGGCAACCAGGAGATAATTCTTTTGAAGACAAATATTTTTAACATGTGATGATGGTAATATTTTTTGCATGTGGACGGAATATGCTTTATCTAAAGAAGTACTTCGATTTCTCTCCCAACATTTAACTGAGCTAATGGTCATAACTTGAAAGCCCCTTCTCTGGCTAGTAACCATCAGCTCTGCACAGCCCAGTCCTACAAACGTTTCAAGTTCTTTGAAAATGTAAGTGTGCATGTGGACAACAGTGCTGCATGTAGTAATTCAGTTAATTGATAGTGTTTGTACAAAGCTGGGGTTTTCTTTTTGTCCCATTGTGTATAGATGCACTTGTTTACACTGAGTCACTTGTTTACACTGAGTCAGTTGACCCAGGAAGTGGGCTCTTCACTCCTGGTATCTTAAATTTATTATTTTAATGTACACTGCAACGGTACATGGTATATGCACAAGTTCTATGTGACTGCCCCACCCCTACAAATTCTGCAGATGTTCTGGGATGATCCTGGGTTTCAAATAATGAAGGTGGAAAATTTTGCTTCCCCCCCCCTACTTCTTCTACACCATGCATAATTTTATACAGCTCAGTCATGTCTCTTCTTGCTCATCCTTCACCGAAATTTTAAAGGGTCAAAGGTTATAACTTTTCCTCATACAGGAACGTCTCCAGCCACTTGTTCATTTTGATTCCCCCTTTCGCCACTCTTTCTGGGTCTACTATTCCTTTTGAGGTAGGATGGCAAGAATCAACATGCAGCCTTTTAAGTCAGGCTGCTGTGCACCATAGATTTGTATAAAGCAACTTTCCTCAAGCTGCTATCTCTATAGGATAATAGTTCCCATCATCCCTAGTCACTATATACCTTAAACACGCTACCTATGAATGTTAGCAACTGTAAACCAATATACTTAGCCTTTTCATGAGTAGCAGAGTAAATGAAAAATGAAGAAGGAGCAGGTTGGGACAAAGCCAGAGAATAACAAAGACATAACTAGTCTTTGCATTTTTGTGTACAGTATATATTACCTGGATGACTGAAAATGTTGCTTGTATTTTGCAATAATAGCTTTGTAGTGGTGGAGGAGGTGAGCTGTCAAGTCAATTCTGCCTCATGGTGCCTCTTTTTCAGGGTTTTCCAGGCAAAGGGTACTTTGAAGTGGTTTGTTGTTAGCTTCTTCTGTGGCTACCCTGGGATTTTGCAGCTTGCCCAAGGCCACATAGACTGGCTCTGCTCACAGGAAGCACAGTGAGGAATCAAACTCTGCGGCCAGATACCTAAACCCTAGGAGAGTCGAAACTTGTAATATCAACATTTCTGAGGAGCTCTTTTCTCCTTTTCTTTTGTTAAGAATATTAATATAATTGGGTTAATATTGAGTTCTTTTAAAGGAGAAAGGTGGTGGTGGGGAAATACTTTAAATAAATAAATCCCAATAAATACATTAGATTCCAGTTTGTATATTTATTAAACAATGGCAAGTTTAACATTTATTAAAAAACATGTTTTGGGTTAGAATACATCAGATGTTCCTTGCTTTACCATGAGGAAATGCTGAACTGTACTTGAGGGTGATCTATAGCCTGAGTTTGAGGAGCAAGTGGGTCATTGTTTCTAGCACTAAGCAGACATGTCTCCCTTCCTTAAAAATAAAATAAAATAAAATAAAATAAACCCTTACAAAATCAAATGAAATATTCCTCTGATGACCCTTCTTTTTTTTGTTGACAGGAGGTAGCATTCATTAATCGGCTGCACATGATAAAGTCAGCCATTTGCTGCCTCCCAGTAAACCTGATTCCTTTAATTGACAAAGCCTCTGCCATCAGAGTATTTGGTTTGCTTTTTTATTATCGTGCTTAAAGCCTAAATAACATTCAGTCTTCTGGAGCAATATTGAGATATTACATCCAGATGAAGGGTGGGTGTCATAGAAGAACAAGCTGCTAGCAATATTCTCTAGGCATTTTGCCATCAACCTTGGTTAGAGCTGTAAAGCTTAGTTTCATATTTTTAAGGGGGTGAAATGCATGGACACATACCAAGGGAGGGACGGGACCCCCCTTTTTTGTGGTCATTCTGATATTAAAATGGACCAGGGGACACTTCATCAACTGTTTTCCTTCCCGCATATAGATTTGTTGGTACAGAAGAGAAAATGTTTTTTGCGGTATTCACTTTCTTACACAGCACTTGTTTTGGTCTTCAGGCAAAGCTGGGACTTGTATAAGACATGTTCAGTGACAGAGAGATTAGAAGGGAGAATACTTGGGCGAGGACTCAGCTCTGATTCCAGAATCCCAGAGAAGTGTGCAGCTGAAGGTGGGAATTTCATATTTTTCCTCTGTTAACTTTGTCACATTGGAAACACACTATCTGTCTGCTTTACTTTTTTTAAGGGGAAAAAATTGTGTTGCCGTTGCCTGGAAAAATGCTCGGTTGTATAAAAACCCTCTTTTCCCTGACTGTGCTTAATTACAGAAACAAAAAAACATGGGTAACTATGTTCATAAGAAACACAACTGCCTGCATCCAACTTGACAGTGTTCTTCAGTGTAAACAATTGGAAAGGCACTGGACCTCTTTGTCAGAGTTTAGGGAAGAGAACTTTAGAATACTTAGAAAGTGTCACATAGGGCTTTCTCTGGATTTAACATGAGTCATGGCGCTGGATTTTATTCCTAGAAGAAAACCGTGTCAAACAAGACATTTGTTGACATGCTGAACCAGTTAAGGAAAAAGTGATGCCAGGAAACCAATGAAAGATCCAACCAAGGGAGACTTTAATGTCTTTATTTTGGGTGGAAATCACTTAACTCTTCATAAATGTTGTGGATTTAAGTTTTAAGGAAATGGAGTACAAACCACACCCAGTGTTTTAAATCTTGCTCACTCTTTCATAGCATTTGCTAGCATGAATCTGGACATCTTTCTGGACATTATTTGGACTGTCTTATTAGGACTGCTAAATGTTCCATAAATGAGCATCAGAAGATTAGTGTCATGGTTCATGTATTAGTGATCATGGATAACTGCTTTAATGATGCCTTAATCACACACCCACACCCCCACACATTAGATGTCGTTTGACAAATAGATTTATTGTTCCTGAAGTTTAACAAAGACCATGCTTAGTTATCTTTTCGAAGTTCAGTTCCCCTAACTGTGTTGACTGAAGTTGCCGTTGAAAGAAGTAACTTTACTAAGTTCATCGTATAGTTAAGCATACCCACTGCCAGACTAAACAGTTTAAGCAATGAGACCAGTTGCTGAGGCTAAACTCTTTGGGGAAAATGTCCAACAAGCCTAGCTGAAAGGGAATTATTTTAGGTTGCAAACGCTGCCTCCAGGTGTATGGAGTATAGCTAGACTACACTCTCCTGTCACACCTTAGCCATTCAAGAAGATGACTACATGTTCCGCGTGCTGCAGGGATGGGTTACATGTGCTCTTAAAGATGCTGATCAGATGACGCCTTCGTTGGAGTCTACCAGCCCACCCCCAGAGCATTCCTACAAACACCTTTCTGGCTCTTGTCAAGGGGTTTCTACTTTTCTGGTTTGGATCAGTTCTAGTGCATGTGATTGCTGGAACTGATCCAAACCAAGTCTTCCCCTTTGAATTTGTCAGTCCTGTGAAGTGGCTTAATAAGTGAGCTACTTGAGACAGAGTAGTAGCTTCAGCTGCACGCAATTCCTCAACCAGCCCTTTAACAGAAGGCAATGAAAAGATTTTTTTAAATAAGTAGTGCAGAAGCAATAGTCTATATATACAGTACAGTCAAATTCCCTTCCCCCCCCCTTTCCCTGCCCTCTGCTGAGCAGAAGTGACAAATTTGCCAATATCCTGAAGTGGCTTGCATATTAAGCGACTTCATAATATTGGCAGGAGTAATTTCTCAGTGAAGGGTCAAGCTTGTTTAGCTCACTTTAATCAAGCCAAACTGTTTTAAACCAGCCCCTACTTGCTCGTTCCCTGCTGTAGTTGCAGCTATACTACAAGTCTTTTTGCCGCATCTCTGATGTTGGAGTTTTTTCTCAATAGGATCAGGTTGTGGAACTGCTTCCCTATTTAGTGGGCAAATGTATTCTTGATTATCAAAAATACATATAAGAAAAAATCCTCCAACAACTCATGAATCATTTTAGCAAGGCCTGCCAAGACTTTGGACTAACTATCAGCCTGAAGAAAACACAAGTCATGTGCCACGGTGTGGACTCACCTCCTTCTATTACTATCTCCATGCAAGAATTGGAGGTTGTTCATGAATTTGTGTACCTTGGCTCAACAATCTCTGACACTCTTTCCCTAGATGTCGAGCTGGATAAACCCATTGGGAAAGCAGCTACCATGTTCTCTAGACTCACAAAGAGAGTATGGCTTAATAAGAAGTTGACGGCATACACCAAAATACAGGTCTACAGAGCCTGTGTCCTGAGCACACTCCTATACTGTAGCAAGTCCTGGACTCTTTGTGCACGGCAGGAAAGGAAGTTGAACAACTTCCATATGTGTTGTCTCCGACGCATTTTTGGTATCACCTGGCAGGACAAAGTTCCAAACAGAGTTGTCCTAGAATGAGCTGGAATTTTCAGCATGTATACATTATTGAAACAGCACCATCTACGTTGGCTTGGGCACATCATGAGAATGGCTGATGGTCGGATTCCAAAAGATCTCCTGTATGGAGAATTAGTGCAGGGAAGCCGCCCCCGAGGGAGACCACAGCTGCGATACAAGGACATCTGCAAGTGGGATGTGAAAGCCTTAGGAATGGACCTCAACAGATGGGAAACTTTGACGTCTGAGTGTTCAGCCTGGAGGCAGGCGGTGCATCATGGCCTCTCCCAATTTGAAGAGACACTTGTACAGCAGGCCAAGGCAAAGAGGCAGTCCCGAAACCAGCTGAACCAGGCAGCTGGACAGGGGACAGATTGTATTTGTCTTCAATGTGGAAGAGATTGTCACTCTCGAATTGGCCTTCTCAGCCACACAAGACACTGTTCCAAGAACTTCCATACAGAGCACGTTACCATAGTCTCTCGAGACTGAAGGATGCCTACTATATAGGAAAAAATCAATATTTTCCTGCTCATATTATTGGTGGAATTGTAATGCTGAAGAACACAACATCCACACAATAATTTTGACAGATGTACTGCAGACAGCATTGCAGAGAGATGCTTGGAATGGGGTGGGGGGGAGATCTTCATGTATGGGGTTTTAATGCAGTAACTTAAGACTTTAATTAGTAAAAGAGCAAAGCAAAGTGTGCTGCTTATATACCGCCCCATAGTGCTTAAAGCACTCTCTGAGTGGTTTACAATTATGCAGGCTACATATTGCCCCCACAGCATGCTGGGTACTCAATTTACCAACCTTGGAAAGATAGAAGGCTGAGTCAACCTTGAACTGGCTACCTGGGATTGAACCCCAGGTCGTGAGCACAGTTTTGGCTTCAGCACAGCATTTTAAACACTGTGCCACGAGGCTCCTTAGTACTTGTATTTTCAAGCATTTTTAATTGCATTGAGGACAAAAGGGCAAATAATATGGAAATAATCTGGGATTGGGATGATCAGATTTTCATTATTTTCCATTGACTACTACAAATCAATGCAAATCAGCTCAGAGATTTCTTCCCCAAGCCACATTTTTTTTCCTCTGCTGTTTCTGTTTTTTTAAAAATAGCAAAGGCATTTGCATCAATCAGTCCAGGTGGTGTGATAATGTGTGCCAATGTGGAGATGTATTAACTATTCTATTTCAAGCCATTCCACCCAGGTACACCAGCAAGGAGAGAGGAAGGGAAGTAGGTCCACTCAGATGTCTGCCATTTGAATCCTCTCCTCTTGGGTCCACTTGTTTTCCTCTTCCTTCCTTCCATCCTTTCTTGGATTTCTATCCTGCCCATCTAGACCAAAGGTCTACTCTGGGTGGTCCTTCCTTCCTTCCTTCCTTCCTTCCTTCCTTCCTTCCTTCCTCCCTCCCTCCCTCCCTCCCTCCCTTCCTTCCTTCCTTCCTTCCTTCCTTCCTTCCTTCCTTCCTTCCTTCCTTCCTTCCTTCCTTCCTTCCTTCCTTCCTTCTCTTAAGGAAAGACACAAGGTTTCATGCCATTGTACTAGAGTCCTAAAGGAGCAAGCAAAAAAAGTGAGAAATCAACAGGGACTGAGAGAAAATGGTTAAGCAGCACTTCTTTGCAGCTTATTAAGATACCTTTGCTCTAACCCTGCCTCTTGTAAATTTGGATGGTTACAGCAGAGCGACCTTAAAAAACTACAAACAAGGCAGATTGCCAACCCTCTCCTCTCTCTCACTCTCTCTCTGCTGACTTTGATGGCACAGAATATGCTTTGGGTGCAGAAGATTTCAGAGTCAATCTCAGTTTTGTCCAGGGGGAAAAAAGAATTAAGTGCAAGTAGGAAGAGAAGCCTTTTGTGCTGGAGAGCCAACGTCACCCAAAATGAACAGTACTAACCTAACTGGATAATGGGTTTGCAGTTATAGAAGATGTAATTCGAAAAAGGATATGATTTTCTTATTAGGGATGAGCTTCAAAAAGAACAATTGGGAAAATGCATTTTATTTCTCATGGTTGTGATCTGTTTTATGTTTTTCCACAGGATTTGGGAAGCTCACCTAATTCTGAGCTGCTTTCTTCTCCAAAATATTATATGTTTTGGTTTCCTACCAGAGCATTTTTCATTGTGCTAGAAAACATCTTCATTTCGTCTCTTGCTCGCTCTCAGTTTCAGAGGTCATTTAACATGATGATGTTTGTCATGTTTGTCTGCAGGTGCCATGAGAGAACATTCCTGTTTTCCAGGATATGGTTTCTGTCTTTATCACTATCCCTGCCTCCTCCTCCTCCTCCTCCTCCTCTTTGTACACTGGAGGTATACCATAATTTCCAAGACGGGCTCCTAGGGAATCATCTGACTTTCTTTCCATAAGTGGGGAAGGGGAAAGTGGTAAGGGAATTGGTAAGGGAATGAAATTGGACAGACATGGTCAAAAAATGTTAACACAGAAAGACTGGTGAGACTATTATTACAATATTTTAAAGTAACCGATGTCATTATTCATCCATATCATGTCAAAGAAGTTGCTATCATTTGTTTGAAGACAGTGGGGCTACTTTGGGTTTGTGACCACATAAGCTCTGTGAACTATATTTTAAATTAAATTAACTTAGCAACAAAAAGAATATAACTGAGAAAAACAGAAAAAGAGATGGGCTTTACAGTATTTGTCTTCTACAAGTGGTGCAATAAAATTCAGGACCAAAATCACATCCTTCTGTGTTTTCTGAGGTATCTTATAAGCTAATGTTAGTGGAACAAGAGGCTGTTGTTGTTGTTGCTGCTGCTATCATTTCTCTTATTTATAGGCCGCCTTTCACCTGATCAGGGGACTCTTGATGACTGGCTTGAAAATGTGTAGAATGCTGTATAATATTCACAGTTGATGTTGCTCTTTCAAATTATTATTTACTGACTTCACTGAAGATTTTGTTAATTGGTTTGACAATTAGTTGATTAGCATTCATAACACAGCAGTTTGCAGCAAAACAATTCAGCACTGTGTTTTTAAAAGCATGCAGAACAGTATTTGCATACCTCATGATTGGTGGGCATGAATCAAATATACCACATTTAGTCAGCAAAAAGGATAAGTGAATCTGACATGCTGGGACCAGTACGTGGAAGGAATGGGGCCAAAACTATATGTAATAATTGGGACAACATTTTAAGTTGGAAACATCTGATTTCTGAAAATCTGCTATACTTCAGATAAAACTATTCCAGCTGAGAAAGAAAAGAAATTTTGATGAACCCTCCTGAATGTCCAGGCACTTTTGTCCTTATTAATAAGCTTTGGTAACTCAAAACTTCCAGATCCCAGAGCTTGCCTATCCCAGGAACCAGACTAGGACCCAATGTTCCAAAGAAGCTTAACTACATATATATGTAGATGGGAAAAGAAAAATTTTGGATGACAACTCCTAGAACAACCCAGTCAACAGGTTTGCTACCCAGAATGTTCTGCATCTTCAGATATTTGGGCATTCATAAAAAGGTAAAGGTTCCCCTTGACATTTAGTCCAGTAGTTGTGTCCAGCTCTAGGGCTCGGTGCTCATCCCCGTCTCCAAGCTGTAGAGCCAGCGTTTGTCCATAGAAAGTTTCCATGGTCACATGGTCAGCGCAACTAGACACGGAACGCCATTACCTTCCCAACGTGGTGGTACCTATTTATCTACTCACATTTTTACATGCTCTCAAACGGCTAGGTTGGCAGGAGCTGGAACAAGTGACAGGAGCTTGCTTCATCGTGTGGATTCGATCTTACGACTGCTGGTCTTCTGACCCTGCAGCACAGAGGCTTCTGCAGTTTAACCTGCAGCACCACCACGTCCATTAATTTCTATCAAGTATATTTACACACACACACACACACACACACACACACACACACACACACACACACACACACGCACGCACGCACGCACGCACACACACACACACACACACACACACACACACACACACACACACACACAACTTCAGTGCATCATGAAATACTGACTGAGGACAAATAAGAACAAGGAATACAACAGAATCCTAGGGTATGAAGTGCAATCAATTCTCTGGGGCCAATTGACAGACTCCTTCCTTCTCTACCTTCAGCTCCTCACGAGGCCAAATAACAAAAGCAGATGTACAGGGCTTTTTCGGAGAGCAGAATGGGAACCCTGAATCCCCAAACCATTACGCTATAGCACTTTGGGGAGTGAGTTCTGGGAAACATCCAAACCTCACTTCACAACATCCACCAAGAACAGCCCTGAATGAGGGATTTCACAGAGTGAGAAAAGAGGAGCTGTTATAACATGGAAGAAATTTAAATGCCGTCAGAGAGCAAAGTGATATCTCAAATTGCTGTGATTTATCCAGCACCACTCACCTGACCCCACTCCTTTCAAATACCAAACTGACAAGCTGTGCTGCAGTACTTAATAAGAGAAAGCCCCCTCACCTTCCAGCTTTTCCTCCAGAAATCTTCAGCTGCTTTATGTATAAAGACTATGTGTAAAGGATTGTGTCAAAGAAACAGACAGAGAGGGACTTCAGTAGCACAAACCTTATGCCTCCTTTATATGCGTACATAAAGGATACATATAGCCACACTCCTCTTTTCCATGCAACAGACAAACAATCCACACAGAAAAAGCAGGGGGAGGGAGGGGAAAAAAACGAATATGTATTTCTTTGCTTTCTTAAGTGTTCAATTTGCCGATATCCTGAACCGGCTCATTTATTAAGCCACTTCATGATACCAGAAATTCAAACCAGAAGGAGCCTTGGCAGCTTTGAAAGCTGCAAAGCTTGATTTTAGTCCATTCCCAGTGGTCATAGGCACTTGAGAATGGGCCAAACTAGAGCACATCAACCCCACACGAAAAAGGAGAAGCCCCTAATAGAGGCTCAAAAAGGTATGTGGGTGGGGTGCTCTGTGGGCAAACCGGGGCAAATTGCTTCACTTGTGTTCACACCAGAAAGGACTACTCTGCCCCAGCAACACACCAGGGGGACAACTTCCTGTCTGAACATGCCTTCAGACTCCATTTCCCCCCGCCCAGTTTGTTGCTGTGGCAACCTTGGCAGCAACATGTGGATCTGAAACCAGTTTGGTACTTGATTCATAAGCAAGCCCCTTTATTAAGTCAACAAAATTATTTTGGGATCCAACTGTATGTTACTATGTAACATATTATTAATAAAGCCAACCACAGATTGACAAAAGGAATGTATTTTCAAACAAAATGCAAACACACATCATGTATCCTTGTGTTTTGAAACTCTAGCGCTTACCCAGGAATCATTTTTTTAAATAAATAAATGCTACTGTAGAAAGCATAAGGTGCCATTGAGAGAATTCTTTCTCATATTCATTGAATGAAAGGAATTTTGGATTTATATTTTTTCCAAATCTATTTCCATTCTGTTAAACTGTGCGGCCTTTTCACATTTTCTCATACATCTTAAGGAAATGCTGCCCACATCTAATAATGAAGAAAAATAATCTGACTGTTACTCTTCCAGATATGGCTCTCAGTTATTATTGACTGAAACATTGTCTTTCATCTCAGTGCTCCATATTTTCTTAGTAAAACTATTGCTGTGGTGGGTGAAGAATATTCTCCCAACCTGCTTACAATTTCGTTGTAGTTTAGGATCTGCCAAGTATCAATTAATCTTTCCAAAATAGCCATTTCTCCAGACAGTATAATTAGTCAGGGAAAGCACATTGTGAAACCATTCTTTATACAAAACAAAAATTTCAAATGAGACCCCAGGACTTAACAATATCTGACTGCATGTTATTCCAATAATATAGATCTTATTATGATATTGTCCACCTTGGAGCCACTTTATGAAACCAAATAGCATGTCTGATCTTTAAGCCTATATTAATGTAGATTCTAATATTGATATATTTTTATCCATCAGATACGGCTCCCTTGTGTCTGTCCGTTTAACTGCTCTGTAATATAGGAGATAGCTTTATAGCAACGTTTGAGCCTTAAGATACACACACACAGGTGCCAGTGGCACTCTTTGCCATGCATGGAGAAAGGGTTTGTAACCACAGACCCTCCCTTTCTCTTTGCCAGGGCCGTCATGTTATTCTGTTGCAGCTCAATTGGGGGGTGGGGGTGTTAATCTGACTGTTACAGGAGCTATCTAAAGTGTTGAACCCTGTTCCCAAAATAGGTTAAAAAGACTGAATAGTTCCTTAATAGTTCAGACTAAACTCCAGAGCAATTTGCAAACCTTTGAAAAATCAGTGTTACCAGGTTTCACTGTTGCAGCCAGAAATAAAAATTCACCTGTGGTACCATAGACTAACATATTTAGCATCCCATTAATTCTCATGGGTTGGAACACACATCATCAATTGCATGAAGTTGTTCTCAAGAATTTTAGCCGTACGTTTATTGATTCCTTATTTATTTATTACAGTATTTGTATTATGCTCTATATCAAAGAGATCTCATGGCAGGTTACAGGCAGTAAAACCATTTAAAAAATGAATGGCTTTGAATGATTTAAAAGAATCTAAAATAATTTAAAACACTCTAGAACAATGTAAAACTGTTTAAAGAGTGTGCACAGTAATATAACTTAATAATCTGGTGAGGCTATGGCCCCAAGTCCGAAAAGCATTAATGAAGAGCTGATTTTTGACCTTGCTATGGAATGAGACCAGCAACAGCATCAAGTGGGCTTCCACAGGGAGGTCATTCCTTGGCTGGGGTGCCACAGCAAAGAAGTCCTCTTCTACATCTGCACAAAATGTATTGTGGAATGAAGAGGAGAACCTCTCCAGCAGATCTCAATGCTCATGTAGTCCTTGGCGGGCGGGATTGCAATCTGTGCTGTCAGAAGGACTTCAGTGCAAAAGAATACTTGACAGTAATGTGGCTACCTTATTAACATTGGCCAGTCAAAGAACTGTTGGTGCTGACGATGCATGCAACCTGGCACAAGGTAAGCCTCCTCGCACATGTACTGTAATAAGCATCAGTTATCCTGATTCACCTCTCTGATCAATGACGGGACTGCCCAATGTCCATCCATTCAGCAGAATGTTTGACCAAAGGGCTGTGCACAGAGCACTTTCACAGAACATTTGTTGCAAAATGCAATTTATATGCAAGGGGTTATAGCAGTGGAAAAGTCCTCCTGAAGAGGTTGCCTCAAATGGTGTGGGCTCCCAAAACCACTGTGATCAACAATGAATCAAACCAAATTCTCAGGTGCCTGCACTGACCACAGTTCGAATTAAAATAAAGCTGCAAATAAACCTCTCTCTCTCTCTCTCTCTCTCTCTCTCTCTCTCTCTCTCTCTCTCTCTCTCTCTCTCTCTCTCTCTCACACACACACACACACACACACACACACACACACACACACACACACACACACACACACACACACACACACACACACACACACACACACACACATCTTGAGGCCAGACTACATGAGATGCCAGTTTTACAATTAGAAGTGGAGTTTCCTCTAGATATAAAAACAAGCTGTTTATCCTACCACAAGGTTTTTACAGCTCTGAAAGCTACAAATTAGCTTGCATTTGTTTGCTGATAGGTTATCAGGAGGTGAGCTGTGGAGTTCCTTTGCAAGTTGACCGTGCAGACTCAGCAGTTTTGAAGGAATGTCTCTCTGGAAGAATAATATTTTATTGCAAAGCTGTCATCTTGTACTGTATAATTTTGCTGTTGAACAGTAGATGCATCAGCATCTTGAACTTTATTCCTTTCAATGTTCAGGGGCTTGTACAATGTAGGCAGAAGGAAAATGCATGTAAAATGTACATGGGTAAATCTGAAGAGCAGGACACCTTGATAGAAAAGGTTGGATTATCTTGTCACTGTGCAATCTGTTCTTTTAAAAATACTGTTACCTGTCACTGTTGCAGCCCTTAAACCATGCAAGACATCAGGCTGACCTCTTTTGGACAGGAAGAGAGCTGTTTCCCTTATTCCCACACAGTCTCTTTCTCTCGGGAGCACTGGATTATATAGTGTTAGTCCTCAGCGCAGAAATACTGCACACAAACATAGTCGGAAAAGCCCTATGCACACCACACTGGACATGTTTATGTAGTATAGGTAAAGGAAAAGCAGAGAACTTCATTCCTGTCTGATGGTCAGAATATAAATCTGTCACAACAGGCTTCAGAAGAAATTTTGGCCAGGGACTAATGAAGTGAAGTAAATGTTCTGAGTAAACTGATATGAGGCTTGACTGGGGAATTATAAAGGTACAGAGATTAAGAAGGCATTTGAGCTTGAGTTTTTAATGGTACTGAAGAACAGCATGGACTCAGGGTTCTATGACTTGAAATGCTGGCCTGTGGAAGCTAGTGGGAATTACACCATTGATTTAAGGTGTGTTGATCTGTGGATGTCTCTGTGTGCACAAATATGTATGTGCAGGCATCTCTGTGTATTATTATTAATTAAATTGTTAATTTATTATTTCAGACATCTGTATACCGCCCAACCTAGTGACACACACTACTCTGACACACAGTAAGTTTAATCTACCTGAGCTACCCCCAAAACCAAAGAGAAAACCCCATCACAAGTAACCATCATAAACAAAAATTAGAAATAAAACTCACAGCAAATAATCCAAAGCCAAATGATGCAGTGCAAGGTGAATCGAGATCATGCAACCACTTTGGGGGAAGGATGTCTTTAAATGCTTCCTTAAAGAATCTGGCCTTCAGCATCTTTTTAAAGAGAGGGAGGGATGAGACCTGACAAATCTCCAGCAGGAGTCCGGTTCCATAAAGATGGGGTCACAGCCACGAAGGCTCAACTCCTGGTGGTGACCTTCTTGGCCTCTCTCAGCATGGCCACCTGTAAGAGTGAGGCCCGGGAGGACCAGGTGAAATGAGCAGAAGTTCATCAGGGGAGGCGCTCTGACTGGTAACAAGATCCCATACCATGAAGCGCATGTGTACATGCAGTAGGCAGTTTGCACCAGCTGTGAGGTGAATGATCTGGGATGTACTAATTTCTTCGTTTTCTGCAATTGCTACTGCAGAAGCAATGCTGATCCTAGAAAGGCTATCAAAGTCATAGCTCTCTTTTTCATACCATAACCAATCCCAATTTCTATATGTTTGAATACATAGTGTCTAAATTTGGTAACCATTTTAGAAATGAGGGTAGGATATTTATGTAAGGTTTTTCTCAACATCAGCTTTGCTACAAGAGTATACACCTATGGCTGTACTTACACAATTCCTTCTGCTTTTATGAGTGGCACACCATCCTGCCATTTCTACCTACTATCAAAATATTAATGGCAACCAGCTTCTTATTTCCTCTCCAGAGACCAAATATGCAGTGGCAGACAAGACACCCTCCTACTTCTCACGGTTAAATAAATGTATTTTGAAACCATGCAATTAACACAATTTAACCATGCAATTTAACACATTTTTGTATCACCTAGCAGGACAAAGTTCCAAATAGAGTAGTCCTAGAATGACCTGGAATTTTTAGCACGTATACATTACTGAAACAGTGACGTCTACATTGGCTTGGGCATGTTGTGAGAATGGCTGATGGTCAGATTCCAAAAGATCTCCTGTTTGGAGAATTAGTGCAGAGAAATCTCCTCAGAGGGAGACCACAGCTGTGATACAAGGATATCTGCAAGCGGGATCTGAAGGCCTTAGGAATGCACCTCAACAGATGGGAAACCCTGACATCTGAGCATTCAGCCTGGAGGCAGGCGATGCATCATGGCTTCTCCCAATTTGAAGAGACCCTTGTCCAACAGCTCAAGGCAAAGAGGCAGTCCCAAAAGCAGCAAAATTGGGGAGCTGAACAGGGGACAGATTGTATTTGTCTTCAGTGTGAAAGGGATTGTCACTCTTGAATTGGCCTTCTCAGCCACACTAGAGGCTGTTCCAAGTCCTCTATACAGAACACGTTACCATAGTCTCTCAAGACTGAAGGATGCCTAATCTAATCTAACGTTCAGGCAATGATTTACTGAAGATCTGTAGACTCATCCTTTCCCCATCTCTTCTATTTGAGACAGTTATCTCACCCCACCTCTGTTTTGCTGCCATTTTCCTTTTAATGCCTGTATGGCAGGCAAATAGACTATGATGTCTATTGATTACATATAGAGTTAGGTCTGTACTGATGGTTGAGGTTTTAATTCAGTTTACTTTTCATAAATTTATTTCTGGTCCAGTTTCTCATTTTTTATCACCCTTTCCCTAAATTCCCAGGCTTCTTGACAGATTTAACAGAAAGCAAAAAACTACATTTTAAAAGTTCTAATATGGGTGAAAGAAAAACTGGCAGATGTCTTTTGTAGATGGCTGTTTTCCTCAGCTGTACTGTAATTAATAAGGGAGCAGTTCTGGGTGAGTTAACATTAAGAATGCATTGAAGTTGCCACTAGATCAGGGCTTAAAGCTAGAGCACAGTTTAAAATTTGTTAAAATTTCTGTAAAGTTTAGGATTATTACCTTAGTGTGGCTCTTTGGGGAGCTGCAGTTTCTGTGAAGGATTTAATTCCACCCCTTCCATTAAGAATATAATGAACTACAGTATGTTCAAAAATCACAAACACATTTGAGGTTCAGAAACAGCAATAATATACTTCTGTATTGACCTTTGGATTGTGTTCTCTGCACCCCGCTTCTCCTGAGATGCTGACTAGAGGCAATAGGAAGTGCCTAATTCCACTCCCAGTTCATTGCAGTTTGTCATTTTCTCCCAACTGGGACAAACTGTAATTAGTTTAGGTTATGGGTTGTTTGAACAAGCGACTATTAAACCATAGGCCTAAATCCAGCAGGACACAGAGACACTTCAGCTCCAAGATGATGGATATTCCTTCAACTCCCCACCTCCACCTTGTCCTGAAGCTCTTTTGAAGAGGTTCTGGAGAGATTTCCAGCATGGGGATGGGAGTGCAGTGGCAATATCATTCCACAATCATCCTGATTTTGACTATTCCATAACTGAAATTCCATGGATTCTATTCAAGGTTTCTGCTTGTAGCTCATTGCATAGACCATTAAACTTCAGCCTAGTTTGCATGCAACAGACTGACAAGCTGAAGATGGAGGTGGCTGCTTCTGATCTCTTTATATGCATGCTAAAGTGAGGACAGAAATTGGCTTACACATGTAACACTACACCATAGATTTCCATTACATCTTAACCAAGATTACGCTTGAGTTGTTAAATACTATATAGGTGTTCCAGTTCAGGTTTTGGATTGCAGTTTAATATGATCCTGCAAATCTAAACTGGTACAGACTAGATCAGTTTCTAATGCAGATAAAATCTGCAGATTAAATATTCTAATGCAAGTTAAATTTGCCATTTGAATCAGGAAGCCACACTAAGTGGCCCAACATGATCTTAAGTATTCCATTTTTTAAAATGTGACTATAAACTTTAAGAACAAGTCCCACTACAAATAACAAAGTTCAAATATGTAACCAACAGGGAATATAGGTAGAATAAGAAATACAGAACTAAAAATATACATATAAATAGTAAATAATAAACTGAGGTCGCAGTTCCACTATGAAAATGAATCAGGAGATGGCTCAGGGATTTTGAAGTTGGTTTAGAGTCATGTGGTAGTCTCATGTTTTTGGGTTGATGTGTGCATCGTCTTGGGAAAACCTTTAATCCATTTTAAAACTGTGTTGTATATCAGCTGAGGGAGCTACACTGGCTTTTAGAATAATTGCATTTGAGGCTTTGCCCTGCACCCGTTGGCCCATGTGCTAGCTGCTTCTCACAACTGCTAGCCCTTATTGCTGTGATGTTATTTTTTATTTTTTTATTTCTTGCAATCTGGAATAGTTCTACTACTGTATGAGAGATACAAAAAATACATTAAAACAGATCAGGCTGCATGCTTTCCCTACAGCCCAACATATGCACACTGAGACAGACATACATGAGGATGGAGAAGGAGAGGGAGATATTGGGAGGGGCTGGTGAGAGGGGAGTTGCCCCGTGAGTGGCAAAGAGAAACTGGCCAGATACTCTTTTCAGATCAGTTTGCAATGTTTCCCTACAGCCCCATTATTTGACAAACCCACAGAGACAATTTACACCACAGGAGGTGTTCACATATTCCAAAGCAATTCAAAATAAATTGATTTCATAAGCAATTTAAAATAAACAACCGTCTTGCAGCCGAGTGAATTACTTCACTTTCCAACCAAAAAACAAAACAAAAAAACACGCTTCGTGGGGCAAGGGTGAGAATCTGTGCTTCCCTATGCATTGTGTACTTGGAATTTTTAAAATCAAGTTCAAACATGTTAAATCCAATTTAAAAAAAGAGGTTTTTTTTCCATGTATAACCAAACCAAAAACTAAACTAAAACAAGAAATCCAATACTGTATAAATAAACAACAATGTAAGGGACATTGAACAGGAATAAGTTCAAATGAAAGAAATACCTGGGATGTGACATTTTCTGTCATAAAACAGCTATTTGTATTCCTTCATGGGGGAAAAGTTTGATTAGCACTACATTAGATTCCCCTTAATTGTTATATACAGTGTTGTGCCATTTCTCATAATAACATGATGCTGACATTAATTTTTATTACACTCATGGTGGTTATGCTTCATTATTTTAAAGTATGATTTCACAGGGAATTCTTTTAAATAGAAGATGGCAATGTTTGTCTCAGAACATAAACATTGCACCCAAACACAATGATTTGCTTCTCTTCCCAGATAGAGTCATCTCTCAGTTTGATTTCCCTGAGTAGCTGAAAGAATTTCTATAAACTCTTCGGCTGCCTCTGTTTTGGGGACAGGAATGTATGCAATGGCATGAGGAAAGTCTATACATATCCAAAGACAAAGGAAAGTGTGGATGAGGGAACAATATTTAAAATCATATTAAAATGTTTAATAGAAATATCTACCCAGCCATTCTTTGAACCCCAGAAAAAGCTAAGATTTAAAATAATCTCAGTTTCTTATGTTCTATCATCTATATACTATAAAATATCATATTGGGTCAAAAATCAAAACACACACACACACACACACAGAGAGAGAGAGAGAGAGAGAGAGAGAGAGAGAGAGAGAGAGAGAGAGAGAGAGATTATTACTACTAGTCATTGCCTATATTATTAATACTACTTTAAGAACCTTGATAATTGTTTAAATGTCTCTCCCACAAAACAAGTACCTGCCCCACCCGCTTCTTGCAGTCCATGATATCAAAAATGGTGACACCTAAGGAGGCAAAGAGGGTTAACACTAGGAGCCGTGCTTTGTCGGTCATGGCTCTTTCCCTTTGGAACCAGCTTCTAATAGAGGCTTGCCAGGCACCTTCCCTCTCAGCTTTTAATAAATCGGTAAAAACAGTATTAGTTAAATGTGTCTTTTATTAGCGTTTTACTACCCAAATTTGTGTTAATTTGTTTAATTCTGTTTAAAGATAGGTTTTAGCTAGTGACAGGGTTTTATTTATTTCATGGCATTCATTGTATAGGGTTTTGTTTATTTTATTACATGTGGTTTCAATGTGTTGTGAACAGCCCAGATAGTGCATGCACTATGGGGCAGTATGCAAGTTTAAATAAATAAATAAATAAATAAATAAATAAATAAATAAATAAATAAATAAATAAATAAATAAACAAACAAACAAACAAACAAACAAACAAACATACATACATACATACATACATACATACATACATACATACATACATACATACATACATACATACATACATACATACATACATACATACATACATACATACATACATACATACATACATACAATTATCACCACCACCAGATTAGTAACAGTAGCAGTAAAATAAATGTATTTATTTATTTGCAGCTGACTTAATACAGAACACTACTCTAAGTGGTTTACAACAAGACAATAAAACAATAACCCCAACCACCTGGCAAATCAACAAATACAATAAATGCACAACATCCCAAATGATGGCAGACTCCAGGAAACACAAATAGAGACAAACGTAAGGGAGGATGTCCTTAAATTCATTTTGGAACAATCGTGTCTTTAGCTTCCTCTTAAAGGATGGGAGGGAGGAGGCTTGATAAACCTTTAACCAGGAGTCTATTCCATAAGGGAGGGGTCACAACTGAGAAGGCATGATTTCTAGTGACTGTCTTCTTTGTGACACAGGCTGATGTTCTGAGGGAAAGATGCTCTGAGAAATAACAAAGCTCCAAACCTTTATAGGCTAGCGCTAAAACCTTGAACCTGGTCCAGAAAACAACAGGAAGCTAACACAGGCAAATCAGAACTACTGAGACATGATCAAACTTGTTCACATCTGACACCAGTCTGGCTGCCGCATTGTGGACCTGTTGGGGATCATCAGCGCATGCGCCAAATTCATCTCCCAATTTTCCTCCAAGAAAATCAAGATCATTTTAACAGATATCCCCCCACATTACATTTCTAACATTCCTGAAAGGTAGTTAAACCGAATCTGTTTATGTCGCTGACAGGCTGAACATCATGCCATGAAATTTATGCCTGAGTTAGGATGAAAACGCAGGCCTCCCCGGATGAGGAACTGATACCCTTGTCCAAAGCTGGGGTAACTCTTATTCTCTGGGTGTTAGACTACATTGGTAGTGCACGATGATGCTCGGACAAATCATTAGATCGAGTGAGGCAATCAGGTACCAAATGCTGCCCCCTACCTACTCTTTGGCTATTCCTCTCTTGGATGACTAAGCACCGTTTCTCACAGACTATCCTCCACCTCCTAAACAAGTCCATTGTGCTCAGTTGTGGCAGAGAAAACTTAACTCCACTGCTGGTACTGAAGACAGTTTCAATTGCCACTCCAGTTGGCTCCTGTACAAGCTGAGGGGGGGCAGGATTCACCACCTTGTCCTTTGCCTTAGACATCAACCTTCTGAGCCAGCTCTCCCCTCATAAAAATTATTTCCAACAGCAAATAGTAGATCTGTGTTTATCTTTCAGCAATCTAAAAATAACAACTGGTGCCTTATTTTTTTTCCCCTTCTCTTATCTTACTGTGTGTTGATTATCAAAACAAGAGCTAACATGTTCCTGGCATCCTTTCAAACCTCTGACTGTTGCTGGAGATAAATTATTACCAATGTCACTCCAGTGAACATGACAGCAGAGGGACAAGTGATAGTTCAAAAATGTCTGCTCTCCGGGCTAAAGAAGGTTGGCGGGCAAGTGCTACCCTTCGGAGCTAGGATCAGATAAGAGTAACCTCCAAAGGAGGGTGGAACACCCACCCAAATCCTCACTTGACACTAGGGGTGCACCGAATGTTTAAAACACAGCAGCAGCAGCAGCTTGTCTTACATGAGAAAAGTCTCTAATCAGCCACATTGATTAAAAGGGACGCTGCCAAGATTGAAATTATAGATGTGTGCATGAGTAATAAGGTGCTCGGTCAGAGGTTGAGAAACTGGAGGTGGCTTGACCTGCTAGAGAAGGGGTGCAACAATGAGTAAAGTTACAGCACCATTTGAAGGGATGGAATTTTAATGAGAGAGAGAGAGAGAGAACAGAACTATCTCCACGGGGGATTAAAGACACTTCACTGGATACCCATATACGTAACTAATCCCTAGGAAATGTAACACCAGGGAGAGGAGTCTTAATGAAAATATGGAAAGGAAGCAAGAGATTAGTGCCATTCATCCATTCTTTCCCTTCCCTTATGCAGAAGCACTGGAAGAGAGAAGTGTCAATGAGAGAGAAAGACCTTGCACAGATATGAGCTGGGATGAGCCCAGACTTAAACAGCAAAGCAGCATTTAATATTGTTATGTGCCATCGAATCAACGTACGGTGATCCAATGAATTGGTTACCTTCAAAAAGTCCTATTAATATGAACTCTGCTACAATCTTACAAACTCAAGACCATGGATTTCTTTACAGTGTCAATCCATCTCATGTTCAATCCTCCTCCTCTGTACTGGCTTGAACTTTTCCTCGTTATGCTGTCTTTTCCATTGATTCTCATCTTCCCGTGATAAATCCAAAGAACAATAGCCTCAGTTTAGGCTTCATCAAGAACACCCTTATTTGTCCTTCTGGCAGTACATGGTCTCTTCTACCCATGTTCATAAATGAGCTGCTGCCCATTTAAAAAACATAACAAAAAAGAAATACAGCCCTCACAATTAGAAAGCTTTCTTCATCAGTGGCCAAAGACTGGTCTAAATAAAAATGTTTTTGCCTGCTGGTGGAAGAACAGCAGCAAAGGGGTTAGCCTGGGAGCTGCAACTGCTTTTTCTCAAGTCTTCAATAAACTTCCTTATAAGGGTGATGAGTATCCCCTAAAGATAAGATGACTTGGGTAAGCTCACAATCCTTCAGATACATTCCTATATTCTCATGAGCAGATGCAGCTTTCAACACACTTTCCAGCAGACATGGGGAGCATTACATTTCAGACAAAGGGGTGAGAAAATGCAAGGAAAACCCGCGACTCACTGCATACGTATTTTACTTCATGATGACACTTGCTCAATAAGTCTCTCCTCCAACCCTCATTTCTCGCTTTCAGCCATTTACGCGTCTTCTGATGCTTCCCTTTTTTTTTGTCATCTTCATGGGTGTCTACAAACTGAAGGTCTGTGCAGATTGAAACAAACTTCCCTTCACTTCCATAATGTCATTTTATTTCTTGATCTGTGGCATGTCTCATTTCTTTCACATCCTGCAGAAGATGAAGAAACCTGAAGCAGGCAAGGTGGGAAAAAACACATGCCGAGCTCTTGCCAACCATGGGGCAGAAGGGCATGCAGAGGAAAAAGACCAGGCTGCGAGCTCGTAGCCAGTAACTTCACAGGCCCTGTATCCTGTAATATTTAAATGTGTCCCCTTCTCCACAGCTTCAAAATAAATGTATACCTTAAAATCCCTTGAGGAGAGTAATAGGCAGGAACCATTAAATACACACCCTGCCTTGAACATGTAAAAAGACTCTGAAATAAAATATTTCATAAACTTTATGGGGAGGGGACAAAATGAAAATCCTTGGCAAAAAAAAAAAATTAAAAACACTAAAAAATATTGTAGTTCCTTCACATCTCTAGCTGAGAGTCAAGGTGGCAAGAAAAGGAAGCTGAGAGTGTAAGCAATTAGCTGAAAAGCAGTAATCTAATGAAAAGAACAGGACCATGTCTGAACCAGACCAGCAGTCCTTCTGTGTCCTACATGGGCTAGCCAATAGGAAAGGTGGGATTAAATAACAGAGGTCTTTCAAGGGTGTGGAGTTATTATTTACTTACCTGTTACATTTATATACTGCCTTTCCACTGCTCGGGAGTGCTCAAAGTGATTTACAATCATAAAACACAATAGAAACAAATAGAAACAAATTCAGCCATAGAATCACTAAAATTAAATAGAACCAAGCACATCCACAAAAATCATGAAAATCATTTACGTCTACAAGCAGGTGAGTTGGATTCATACCCACCCACCCCCAGCGTACAGTGTCGCATCTGCCTGTAACTGACCTGGAACATTGCTACTAAAGTAAGGACAGTGCAGAGCCAAGGAGCACTCCCAGATTACATGCCTGATGAAAGGCTTCATTTGGTGACTTTGGGGTGCATGCAACTTTGTGTGAGCCGCATGCACCCCAAAATGGGCTATAATTAGCAGAAAATTAGCAGCAAAGGATGATATAATCCCCATGGCACATCTGGAGCTTTGTAACAGAATTTCAGCCTATGATTCCTTATCTTTGTTGTGTCTGCTAGTTCATATTATCCTGAAATGTGATTACAGAAAGTACATGTTCTTTTTCTCTGGATCTGCTTCCCATATGTTCCTTCTGCATTGTCGTGAGTCTGCTGGATTTCCAGGTTTAAGTAATAATTTACTGCTAGTTCACCTGCCACAGCCCAAACTAGCTAAATGAAACTGAACTATTAATCATTACTACTGGCACACGGTGAAGAAAGAAGGAGAGATTTAGTACAGCTACAAAAATAAATGATAATGATTAAAATGATCGATCGATCTATCTATCTATCTATCTATCTATCTATCTATCTATCTATCTATCTATCTATCTATCTATCTATCTATCTATCTATCTGTCTGTCTGTCTGTCTGTCTGTCTGTCTACCTACCTACCTACCTACCTACCTGCCTACCTACCTACCTACCTACCTACCTATCTGAATATTTGGTAGGAATTTGCAGAAAGAGAATCTTAAACGCAACGTTACAGACCTTAATCTGAACCTGAGCTCCTCTCTACAACCTACGTATGAGCTGTCAATGATGGACTGTACAGTTTCATGTCTTTTGCACTTTTGTGCAAACATCCTTCTGTTGTCAATTCCTTTCACGGGGACAGGAGGAATAGTTGCTATTAGAAAGAGGAAGGAGGCCAAAAATATGTTTTGAAAGGTACCCTCGAAGAAGAAGAACTGGAAAAAGAATCTATTTCATGGCAGCCATTCGTTCGTTCGTTCGTTCGTTCATTCGTTCGTTCGTTCATTCATTCATTCATTCATTCATTCATTTACTGCCCCATTAGCACTATTCTGGGTGGTGTACATATTAAAAGCAGCAAAGAGACTCAATCCAAGAAACGTAAAAACAGCCAACCACAGCAGAATATGCCAACATTAAAACCTAATGGATGACATAAATGTCATTGCTCTGTGACAACACTCGCCAATTCGTAAATCCTATTGTTTCTAATTCTATCCCAGAGACCTATAGAGCCAAGTGAAGGCCGGTTTGGTACAAGGCAGGCGCTGGAGGACCTGAAGAGTAGAGTGATTGATGTCTGCCTGAGAAGCAGCTCTCTAGCTAGCTGTTATGGATCTGAGGCAACGTCATAAAAACAGACTTAAAAAGTCTGTGGGGGTGTGGGTGTCCTAGAGAACAACCACCAAGGGGGAACTCAGTTCTTTTCCCTCTCTGAGAAGAGTAGCACTGGTGGTGGTGGCAACAGTTGTAAATGTTTTCACAATTTGACAGCTTCATTGAGGCCCAAGCTCTCTCTGGCTTCCAGGGTGTGTGGTCACAGCATGTTTGTGAGAACTGAGTGGCCAAAGGGGAGGAAACCAGAGCTGCCTTCTCTGCTGAGAGTTTTGACAGGCATTCCAGTGCTGAGGAGTCAAAGGGCCTAACAAAGAGCAGAGGACTTTCATACAGTGAAGGGAAAAGGCATTTGAACAAGAACTGTGTGATCTAGGAAATCTCAGCGGAAACAGTCCTTCCTTACAGTACCACTTTGCTCAACACAACGACCAGGTAGGCGGGATAGAAAGAAAGAAAGAAAGAAAGAAAGAAAGAAAGAAAGAAAGAAAGAAAGAAAATGTGGGGTGCTCAGTTGCTTAGAGATAATATTGAAAGATCTAGAAACATAGCTAACAATAACACCACACACAAGTGGAGGAACCTTTCCTAATGGTTTTTATGCAGACCTATACAGGTATACAAAGGTCAAAGGCTACTATGGAGAAAGGGTGGGACATGCAATCAGGACTGTTGTCTTATGCACACTTACTGGGAAAATGGTCTACTTAATGTAAGTTCTCAGTAAATATCATAAGCCCGCATAGCCATTTTGTGGTGAAAATTCTCCTCCTCCTTTCATGTAGTGCATCTCTTCTTGTTCTTTGACACATTAGAGCACCATTTATGTGGCCAGCTCCCTGGATACCTCAGTGGTTTAGGTACCTGGCTATGGAGCCAGAGGCTGGGAGTTCAATTTCTCCACTGTGCCTCCTGGGAGAAGAGCCAGCCTGTGTGGCCTTGGGCCTGCTGCAAAGTCCCCGGATGCCCCAAGAAGAAGGGAATGGTAATCCTCCTCTCAGTATTCTCTACCTGGAAAACCCTGAAAAGAGTCACCGTAAGTAAGAATTGACTTGATAGCACACTTCTTGTCCTCCTCCTCCTCCTCATTATTCTTATTCAAAAACTACAGGAAGAGTCAAAATTATAAAAAACATTGACTGGTATTATATAACACATACAAGTTTTAACCAAAAACCTAACTAGTGTATCTGTTAAATATTGATGTAGGATGTCTGCTATTCCTAATATTGCTGGGCTTTGTAGCTCTGATGGTGTGATTTCTGAGATCTGCAACTGCTTATAGTACTGTCTGAAATTTCTTGATATTGTTCCCAAAGCTCCAATGATCACGGGGACCACTGAAGTGTGTTTCTTCCAGAGGCAAGATGTTTCAATTGCCAGGTCTCTGTACTCTGTTAGTTTTTCCAGTTCTTTATTTTCAACTCTGGCATCCCCTGGAATTGCAATGTCAATGATCCAGACCTTTCTTTGTTCTATTACTACTATGACTGGTGGGTTATGCTCAAGGTGCCTATCAGTGTGAATCCAGAAATCCCACAAGATCTTGACTTCCTCATTTTCTATCTGATGTTCCCATGGATTTTTGGAGGCTGGAAAGTTATAATTTTTGCATAATGACCAGTGCACTAACTTTGGCACTCTATCATGTCTAACTTTGTACAAGCTCTGTTTCTGCAATCTTTGGACACTAACTCTTTGTGCAGTCTTTGGACATTCACAGATGAGGTGTGACACTATTTCATCTTTTTCTTGGTAGAGTAGACATTTGCTATTAGCACTGATTCCTTTGATCTTAGCATTCATCACATTGGTTTGGAGTGCTTGTTCTTGTGCAGCAAAAATCAAGTCTTCACTTTCTCCCTTAAGCGTCCCTATTTTTAGCCATGCCTATGTTGAATTATGATCATGCTTTCCATCAATATTGCTCAGTTGTTGTCCATGTAGTGGTTCATTTTGCCAGCTATTTATTTTCAAGTTGTTGTTTCTTATGTTGAGCCTTTGTTTCTGTTGTTTTCAAAATATTCTCTGTTTTCACTGGCTTAAGTAATTTTTCTCTGCTTGTACTGATATAATCATTTAGACTTCTTTTTCCCTCCTCTGCTACCTGCTGTATTTGCACAACCTCTGATTTTTCATGGTAAATATAATCTGTCCACATCACTTTTTGGATGTAGCACATGGTGCATGTTCATTAGTTTC
This sequence comes from Pogona vitticeps, assembly GCF_051106095.1. Lineage (NCBI taxonomy): Eukaryota > Metazoa > Chordata > Lepidosauria > Squamata > Agamidae > Pogona > Pogona vitticeps. Next base: position 229,506,972 of record NC_135783.1, on the reverse strand, counting down.
TGTGTTTTTCGATCCAATTCTTCTAATCCGTTTTGAGTCCAATCTATTATTCCAGCTTGGTATCTAATAACTGGAACGGCCCATGTGTTTAGGGCTTTGGTTGTATTTCCCCCATTTAATTTTGATTTTCCAATTTTCTGTAGTCTTTTGATATATTCCCTTGTAAGATATTGCAGTAGTCTGCATAGGGCCATTCCCCCCCCCCCAGTGTTTTAATTTGCTTTTCAGTTTTAAGTGGACTGACAGTATAAGTCCAGAGGGACCAGGCATAGTGTGTGTGAGAAGAACAAGACTTGCTCCAAGACTGAAACAAGACCAGCTGGAACAGAACCAACCTCCCATTCACAGGGAGCACGATGCCCATAGGCCATTTTGTTCAGGCATGATCTACACATCATGCAGAGGGAACAGGCAAAATGATAAACTGCTGCCCTTGCTCCTCTCACCACTGATTTATTAACACAGGACAGACGAACACATAAGAGCAGCAGCAGCAAGAAGGAGAGGGCCAGAGAGCTCCAAGGGCTCTCTACGAGGCCCTTGATGAAACATGGTTCCTACCAGGTATGCAACAATGCCGCCTCAAGGCTAGCCTTCCTGACTGTACCCCAGCCAACAGTACACATACGACCAAGTTGCTTTTGTGATGATGCAAACCATCCAACAATCTAATGGCCACAGAAGAAATACATTCTATTATATCTGGAAATTTCCTTCATATGAGCAAATATCAAATATTCCTTGGACAACTGAAGGGTTCAAGAAGCAGGGATAAAATTTTGAGGGGGATTCTTCAAGAAGGAGGAAACCAAAACAACAACAAAACAGAAGTCTGATCCTTGAGGAAGGACTCCCAGTGGACTTGTAGATTCTGATGGGGATATTTATATGGTGTTTCTAGCCACCCTAAAATTATGGATGATGACAGGTTTCCATTTTATCCCTGCCGCAGAAGGCTGTGCCCTTTTGTTTTTCAGGGGCAGGTTTATGAATAGCACATTTCAGCCTGAGGAGCTTAACTCTTATAGAGACAAGTCCTATCAAATTGTTTGGAATCTCGAATCATCGATTGGGGTCACAGGGGGAAAGCTAGCCCAGCAGGACAGGGAGGAATTATTTTCTCCTTTCTAAACAAACAAACAAACCAAATTGGTTTGTTTGAAATGTGGTACTGGAGGACTGCTTTCCAGATATCCAGAGGACTGCCAGAAAGACAAACAAGTGGGTCCTAGATTAAATCAAGCCTGAACTATCTCTGGAGGTTAAAATGATGAAACTGAGGCTGTCCTACTTTGGGCACATTATGAGAAGGCAGGATTCTCTGGAAAAGACAACAATGCTAGGAAAGTTTGCAGGCAGCAGGAAAAGAGGAAGATCAAATATGAGATAGACTGAATCCCTAAAGGAAGCCACAGGATTGAATTTACAATTGCTGAGCAGGACATTTGAGGACAGGATATTTTGGAGGTCCCTCATTCATAGGATTTCCATAAAGCATGGGCAACCTGGTAACACATAAAAATAGCAATCATGTGGATGAGTCTGAACTACACAAGGACTGGATAGGGCTATATATTGACACAACCTTGACCCTTTTGTGAATAGATGTAGTTTCCTAAAAACTCCAGCCAGCTCTTTGGGAGAAATTAGTTTACTTTGCACAGTATGACTAGAAGAAATTTTCAGACTGATAGCCACATTGGTCTATTTCAAGATTTATAACCAAACAATAGAAACAAAGGTATTGTGGCACCTTTAAGACTAACATATTTATTTCAGTGTGAGCTTTTGTAAATTACAATCCACTTCTTCACAGAGCTGAGACGCGATAGTGTATATATTCCATGTATGTGTGCGCGCGCGCACACACACACACACACACACACACACACACACAAACAGAGAGAAAAAAGAGAGAAAATGCTTGTGAAATTGAGAGAGAGTTTAGTCATTTATAGGAGTGGCAGGATAATGCCTGGTGACGGTTAACAGTCTAGCAGCCATACTAATAAATGAACTGCAATTTCTGAGCTGCCTTCAAAGGCAGCCCCATCTACAATGCACTACAGTAGTCCAGCCAGCATCTCTTATTCATAGTCTACACACCACATCCTATACTAAGTTACCAGCTATCACCACCAATCCTAGATTCCTTCACTCCATTCATTACATCTATTTCTAACTGATATTAATAGAAATAATCCTATCTAAATTTGTGTTGAATTATGGCCAAAGTGAAACCCAGCTGCATTACAGATGTTGTGACTTCAGTGACAACTGAATGCCCTACATTCTTTCTGGGCTGTCAAGGGGTTGGCTGGTTACAAATTAACTACTGATCATCAGTAGTAGCTATGTACTGTTAATTTAAAGCTTTCAAACAGGTGGACTGTTTGACTTTAAACACTTCTATGAATGAATTGTTTTGGCATATGTGAATGTCTCTGGTGGTTTAAATTGTGTCTGTGGGGTTTATCAAGTTATGGATGCCAGGATCACAGGCTGTAGGAAAAACGTGGTCTATTCTGAAAAGAGAACATGTGGTGTGGGGAAAAGCACTCTGTCCTTCACAAGCCTAGAAGCTGCCAGTCTTGTCAATTTATCTGGTCAGTTTCTCTTTTCCACTCACTGGTGTGATTTCACTCTGTGTGTGTGTGTGTGTGTGTGTGTGTGTGTGTGTGTGTGTGTGTGTGTGTGTGTGTGTGTGTGTGTGTGTGTGTGTGTGTGTGTGTGTGTGTACACACATGTGTTGGACTGCAGGGAAAGCAGGCAGCCCAGTCTGTTTTAATTTTTCTTTCAAGAAATATATATACAGCCAATACACAACACAGTTTAAAAATAGATTATGTTTTTGAAAGAGGACACACACCGATGAAAAAGCCACATGACTACTAGGCTGCAATCCTATACTGATTTACCACAGAGTAAACCCAATATACCCAGTGGGACTTAATTCTAAATAGACATTTATAGCATTGTACTGTAACGATTGTGCAAAAAAACGGTCTGAAACTCAACAGCAAAAAAACTAAGATCATGGCCACTGGTCCCATCACCTCCTGGGAAATAGAAGGGGAAGACATGGAGGCAGTGACAGATTTTATTTTCCTGGGCTCCATGATCACTGCAGATGGAGACAGCAGCCACGAAATTAAAAGACGCCTGCTTCTTGGGAGGAAAGTGATGACAAATCTTGACAGCATCTTAAAAAGCAGAGACATCACCTTGCCAACAAAAGTCAGAATAGTCAAAGCTATGGTTTTTCCTGTTGTGATGTATGGAAGTGAGAGCTGGACCATAAAGATAGCAGACCACTGAAGAATTGATGCCTTTGAACTGGGGTGCTGGAGGAGGCTCTTGAGAGTCCCCTGGACTGCAAGGAGAACAAACCTATCAATTCTAAAGGAAATCAATCCCGAGTGCTCACTGGCAGGACAGATCCTGAAGCTGAGGCTCCAGTACTTTGGCCATCTCATGAGAAGAGAGGACTCCTTGGAAAAAACCTTGGTGTTAGGAAAGTGTGATAGCAAGAGGAGAAGGGGACGACCAAGGATGAGATGGTTGGACAGTGTCTGCGAAGCTACCAACATGAATTTTGACCCAACTCTGGGAGGCAGTGGAAGATAGGAGGGCCTGGCGTGCTCTGGTCCATGGGGTCACGAAGAGTCGGACACGACTAAATGACTAAACACACACACACACACTGTAACGATTTGAACAACTTGTAATTGCTAAAAATTGGAAACTTTGGGCAAGATTTGATTTCCACGCAAATTCTTAACACCTGTATTTTACCATGTTTTTATTTATGAAGGAAATCCAGTTTCTTTTCTATTTTGAAAAACATTTATTGTTTTGTTCTCACTGCTAAAAAAAGTATACATATGTTAGTTTGCAGAAATAGTCTTCAGCTTTTAAATAACTGAGACCTTACACAGCACTTGCTTTAACTATTTTTTAAACTATATTTGTCTCTCTGATGCTCTCTTTTCTGCTCCTAGCACATCTTGTTCTATATAACCCTCTCCGTAATTCTGAATTACCCTCTCTTTTTTAAAAAAAAAATACCCTATATTACTTTAAACCAGTTAAAAAGACAAATAGATGATGCTTCCACTGCAAATGTGATCAGCATTAAGCTGCCCTATGATTCAGTTTGGGGTCTCAACTTCCTAAATGAAGATCAATATGCTAAAACAATTTTGACAAAATTACTGTTTTAATCTTTTTGAAATGGAGCCTTCAGGGCAATGCACAGATTTACCAGGATATGTCCCTTACGGGAGAATGTGGTGAGATGGCATAACAGAATCGCATAACTCTTTTCCTTACATGCAAAAGGAATGTGTGATGCAGATGTTCTTCCCCCCCCCTTTCTGCTGGGGAAAGATTGCACTAATTGTGTGTCATCACACATTATGTTATTAGTGTGATTGCAATGTATGAGTAATCACACACCTTCCACAAGACACACTGAGGGGAAGTATAGATGAGAAGGTTTTGCTGCTATAGTATATTGTTTGTATGTTGCACATGCCTACAAATCCACTACTGCAGTGGTTCCTAACCTTGGGTAACTCAAGTATTTTTCAAATGTATTTTCAAAGGTATTTCCCAGAAACCCCAGCCAGCGTAGCTGTTGATGATGGCTTCTGGGAATTGTAGTCCTGGGGTTGGGAACAACTACTCTAGTGCAATAATGAATAAACTTTTGTGCTCAGTAGTTCTGCCCCATGCTAATCAAGGGATCACGTGCAGGGAGTAGACAGACTGAGGAACGCCTGCAAGCCCTTTGTCTATAAAGACAGAGATAAGAAATCGACTCTATACTTCATTTTAGAACATAACTAACTACAGCTTCTGTGGCTATTAACTTCTGCCAAGGATGAAATTTGAACTTTTCTGCACATGCATGCACAGAGGAGCTGCCCCAGACATGCCAGCAGGACAGCATTGGACACCATACTCAAGGAGAGACATTTGACTAGGAGAGTGTTCAGGGTGCAGCTGTGTATCACAGCAATCTGTCCACCAACATCCAGCAGTCACCTCATGCTGCCACAGCAGGTCTGGATCGAACCTTTTGGAGTTCCATCTTAAGTTCAACAGATGAGTAAAGCTAAGCAGGAGTCGAGGTGTTATGGCCTTTAGTTATGATTAATACATGAATGTCTCAAGACAAAAAAAAAATTAGAAAGAGGCAAGGAAATATGTAAACAACACGATGAACATGGTTGCAAGTTCATGAAAAGCACAGACAAGGCAGGGCATAAAAGGTCAAGAGCTGGACAAGAAGATTAATATTTGCTCTGTGTCCTTCTGTTGTCTGAATCACCTGGAGCAGGCAGACCTGGACTTTGTTACAGGTAAATAATTACAGTAGTATCTGCCATAAATATCCCCTTGAAGGGACTACTGCAAAAAATTGAGATTGTATCTCCAAGCAACTGTCAGTTGGCAAGAATAAATTTCAAGGGCTTGAAATACTGATGTGGATTTTCTCTCATAGATATCTCTTGGTCTAGACTTTCAGGCTGCACTTTGACAGAACACATAGGATGGCCTGAGAAATTAGTGGCTCAGGACCTTTAAAAAAAATTACGCAGTGTTGGCACTTGTGGTTTGTGTCTTCTTTACCCATAGACCTGGCAAAACAGGAAGTCATCTCTCCAGAGAAGGACAGGAATATTAACAGGACATATCCTTTTGCATTTAAAGCACTGGAGATAATAAATCTTGCCCCAAAATGGCAAAAATCTAAAGAGGTCACTGAGTAATGGCAGACATAATATCAGTGCTTTTCAGTGCTATAATAAATCTGACACTGCTCTTTTAACTTGAGTCGCTTCTCTGCAGGCTGCAGATCAAAAGTTTCTCTTCTCCTACTCCCTGTCCCCAAAAGATAAAAAGCGTGTGCGTGTGCGTGCGCGTGCGCGTGCGCGTGTGCGTGTGCGTGTGCGTGTGCGTGTGCGCGCGCGCGCGCGCGCGCGCGCGTGCAATGACCTGTTTTTCATTTTACATATTTGCCATATTTGGCAAGAGTAGCATTTTACTATAAAATTACTTGTGACTTGTATTGATGATCTTGTTTTGAGGCTCCATGTCTATTGAGAAATGCACCTCACTCCTAACAAATGTCCGTTAAACTTCTTCCATTCCTTTTCTAAGAGGAATTGGAGTGCAAGCTACATGAGGGAGATTTAAAAACAATTAAATAGGCAAATATTGGTTGTTCTGGGTTTTTTGGGCTCTTTGGCTGTGTTCTGAAAGGTTGTTCTTCCTGACGTTTCACCAGTCTCTGTGGCTGGTCTCTATGGAGCTGCATAGGCTTTAGATGGCTTCATACACAGGTTTTTTGGGGGATGGTTTTTGGTTTTGGGAAATCCAGACTATTTATTTAGCAATAAATTGGCATGGGGGCCCTGCCCACGCATGCAAATGCCAGTGAATGACACCTGCAACAAAGGGCCAGTACAGTACAGTACAATTTATTGTTACGGTCCTTAGACCAATCACACAGGGGGGAAAACATTGATGTTTCCAGTTTCCAAAATTCCAAATACCTTATAAAAACATTTGACATTAAAAGACCATTTAAAATATAGTATCTAGCTACTGTAACATTTCAGAATTTCAGGTACTTCATAAAAAATTTTTGGCATTTAAAACACAATTTAAAATCTAGTATATAGTTACCATGGAATTTTCAAGGCCTGAATATCGGCATACAAAATCTGACTATTTGATAAGTGATCTTGGAGTCTGTATCAAGGAACTCAAGTCCATTTTTTCTTTGATCAATGGGGTGATGATCTCCTTACAAGCCACCTCATAATCAAACAATTCTTTACCTACAGTCCTCAGACCCATCGAATTGGACAACCCAGATCCACACAATCTCTGTAATACATAAAAACATCAAACTTAGACATAAAACAAGCAAAGTATACAAGAAGTATAAAACAAACTATACAAGCGATTCAAAACCTTCCATATCAATACCAGAGTCAAGTATAGGGAAATTTCTGAAACTTAAGAATCTCCAGACAGAACCCAGCTACCTTGAATGATATCTTACTATTCCTGTCCAAGAGGAGATACAGTATTTAAGTCTAGTTTTATCTGATCAGCCAGGGATGTTTTCAATCAATGGGGTAATAATCTGATTTTGTGCTACTGCATAATGCGGGCAGCAGAAAAACATGTGCTCTGTGGACTCGACCTCTCCAGGGGAGCAGGAACACAGCCTCTCAGCAAGTGGGACATTCTTGTACTTCCCTTCAAGCACAGCAGAGGGGAGGGCAGCGCACCTTGCCAGCGTAAAAGCTCTCCTAAACCCTTTTACTTCTAGAGATGTTAAATAATTAGCTGGTTCTATAACATTTTAATATGCACCCTTGCCATAGTGTTTTGTAGGCTGGAAAGATCTGATTGGTACTCATTATCCTCAGTTCCCTGCTTAACAAGTTTTTTTTTATTTTTGTTTTTGTTTGGGGGGGGCTGGTCTTAGTTAGGCATCCTTCAGTCTCGAAAGACTATGGTAGCGTGCTCTGTATGGAGGGCTTGGAACAGTGCCTAGTGTGGCTGAGAAGGCCAATTCGAGAGTGACAGTCCCTTCCACACTGAAGACAAATCCAGTCTGTCCCCTGTCTGGCTCCCTGGTTCTGCTGCTTTTGTGACTTCCTCTTTGCCTCGGCCTGCTGGACAAGGGTCTCTTCAAATTGGGAGAGGCCGTGATGCACCGCCTGCCTCCAGGCTGAACGCTCAGATGTCAGGGTTTCCCATCTGTTGAGGTCTATTCCTAAGGCCTTCAGATCTCGCTTGCAGATGTCCTTGTATCGCAGTTGTGGTCTCCCTCTGGGGCGCTTTCCCTACACTAATTCTCCATAGAGGATATTCTTTGGAATCCGACCATCAGCCATTCTCATGACGTGCCCGAGCCAACGTAGACGTTGCTGGTCTAATACATATAATAAAAGGGCATGGGGATCGACACCAATTTTCATCATATAGCTCTGAACAGAGATGTTCCAGTCCGACTGGAAGTTATCAATGAATTTCAGGGGAAGCAGCCTTTGCAGGATAAGATAGGGGTATATAGAGAGGATGCTAATCCAGGCTTCTACTTTTAGGCATCTGAGACACATCTGGGGACCTGTGAAATGGTTCTCAAAAACCTGGATTGCACCCTTTCCTGCAGTGCAAAATGTGCACTGATTGACCCTAAGAATGACCCGTATAACAGTTGGGATAATGTCTTGGCCTTATAGAGTTTTAGCATTGCTGGAAAAAACAAACCCCTTGAGAGTAGTGAAATTTTACTATGCTGTTTGCTGATCTTTCTCCTTGGTCTGCAGCGTATTCGCTGTGTTGAAGTCTAGAGCCCAAAGCTTGTAAAACTACCCCAAGACATTTAAAGTTTTTTACCTGCTCAATACAGTTTCCGCTTATTGACCATGCTCTCTTCTTTGGTCTATATCCAAAGGCAACTATCTTGGTTTTCTGGAAATCATCAGGGATTCATCTTCACAATAAGAGGAGAGCTTTCTCAAAGCCCTCCTCAGCCCAACAGGTATATAAAGTATTACTGTATCATCCGCATATAGTAATACTGGTACTGTTCTACTGGCACGTCTCAGGAGGTGTGAATATCAGGAGTATTTAAGCAGTTGGGTAGATCATTTATATAAAAAATAAATAATGCAGGTGCTACAAGACATCTTTGCCTGACACCTCTGTAGCTTTGAATAGGTTCAGTTAAATTACCTTGTCTGCTACATCTAACTCTCAAATATGTTTGTTCATATGGCCCTTACCAGATAGAGGAGTCTTCTATCAATAGTTGAGCTGTTAATTTTTTCTCAAAGTCATGATCTAGATATTGAATTGAAAGCTGATTTAAAGTCCATGAAGGTTGCGTAAAGTGAGGTTATTCCTTTGGCCAACTATTTCTCAGTAAGATGCTGGATGATTAGGCAGTGATGTATCGTGGACCTTCCTGGCCTGAAGCTCGCCTGCTCTAGCACAATAATATTCTCAAGTTCCAGCCAGTCTGAAAATTTGTCCAGAAGGTGCCTTGCATAAAGCTTGCTTATAATATTCAACACACTGATTGGCCTATAATTTGACAGGTCGTCCCTTTTACCTTTTTTTTTTAATGGAATGGGATTACTATGACTGTTTCCCAGGATTTGGGAATATGGCCTGTATCATTAATGTGAGTAAAAAGGGGAGCTAGAAAGGAGGCCTACCACTCCTTATTTTCTTTTAAAAAATTCTGGCATACCATCAAGGTCAGGGGCTTTAGCATTTTTCAGTTTCTCAATGTGAGATTTAATCTCGCCATGGTTACAGGAGGCTATTCAGGGGTATTTCCGAGAGTTACTGCATGGGGGGGGGGGGGTTGAATGGCATCCTTGTACAAATTTGTGAAAAAGGAAACCCATTTTTCTGAAGGCACCCATGTGGCTATTTGTGATTTGGGTCCAAAAGGCCTATCTGAAATCAGTTTCAAGAAGAGGGATGAATTTTTATTTTTTTGCCGCTTCAATTCGCTTCCCCCATAATCCTCTACTGTATTCTTTCTCAGCCTGATGTATTAGCAATTTGTATTATTTTTTCTGTCAGTAATTTTGTTAGAGGATCACTTTTGGCCTGGTCTATGGATCTCCTATATAGCTGATACCTCCAATTCTATGTTCTTTTTGCTATCGGACGACTTTGATTAAACCATGGTTTGGACTGATGGCATGGTTCCTGATGTTTTTCACCGGGGGGGATGAATAAGGTATGAATTTGGCTGTTGTATAAGTATTTCATATTTGGATATGGGATCTGAGTCAACTATCTTGCTTCCTGATGAATGTGGCAATTTCATCAGCTCTTCCTGGATTTAAAAACTTCTTCAGGCTCCTTGCCAGTTTGGGGGACCATCTTACCTGACATCCCCGTCTATCTATGGGTTCAAACATAAATTGATATTTAGATTCCAGGCGAAAGTGCTTGGTATCTAACCTTATATGTAGGAATAGGGGGAAATGATCCCCCTCTAGATAAGGAAGCACATGAAAGTCCCCGACCATGAGAAAAAGGACTCTGCACACCAGAATATAGTCTATTGTATTGGCATTAGTTCCTGCCATGAATGTAAATTCAGCCGGTATGTCTCTTTTTAGTTGAGCCATTTAGAACACAGAGGCCAAGTCTACAGGCAGATTTGTATAGACAGGCCCCTCCATAATTAGCTCGAGGATCTTTAAATGTCCTCTCCATCTGTAGAGTGTCATTTGTTGTTGTTTAGTCGTTTAGTCGTGTCCGACTCTTCATGACCCCATGGACCAGAGCATGCCAGGCCCTCGTATTTAGAGGCCAAAAGTACATTGTTGTACCCCAGGCGGGCATTTAAATCTCCTAGTACAATCACAGCATCTGAATGTTCTCTTTTTCCTACCTTCAAGTAAGATATCTAGGAATTACCTCATCTCTGGTCACTGTTTATCCTACCAATAGTTTAAAACCATAAGTGTGTTACTTGAAAATAAGGGATAAGAATAACTGATGGGAAGGTGAAGGTGATATAATGACACTTTGAGACCTGTTAATTAAATAATGAACAGCACTAAGCTTTTGCTTCACAACAAAAGGCTCGACGGGATTCAGAATTAGCATCTAATCCTCCACATTAAAATCATGGTAATTTACTTTTGCATATCCCCCAGGCCCTAACGCCATGCTCCAATTGCCTATGTTACCAAAACACCACCTACAGAACACCCCCTCCATCTTTATAAGAATGTATCACTAACCACATGAGAAAAAGCCCATTTGAATTGTTTGGGATTGAAAAAGTGGAAGCCGCCACCCCCTAGCAAAAAAGAAACAAAAACTGCTGGCAAAAAGGTAAGACTAATTTGAATCAGCCTTTGTTTCATGAGATCAGTAAAAATTATTTTGAATTCACCTGTTTTATAAGTGGAGCAAACCTTGTGGGATTTGACTATATAGTTGCACTGTTAAGTGGAAGCAGAGCCAGGGACCATTCCTCCCACCCCACACCACCCCACTGGAAGAAAGGAAGGAAAAAAGAAGCTGGTAGGAGCTTTGCCTACAACCTGAAGACCCACCATATTCCCAGAGTTGACAGTGCTGCCTTACCAGCCCAGGTCATTCTCCAGCCCAGGTCAGAGTCCTCCCCCACTCGTCACCCCATTTTCAGGGTTTTTTCCTCTTCCGATCTGCAGATATGCAAATACCTACAAGTACTTTCAGACCCAAGAATAAATTGGTTCAAGCAACCTCCACGTCAGCATAGGCTGACTCAGTCCCAATTGATAAAAATCAGATTGGCCAGTATCCTAATAGTGACGTTACAGGCAGATATAATATGCTCCTTTCCAGGCTAGGTATACTATAGCTGTAACTACTAATTTGGCCAAAGCAATTAATTGGCTGCAAATTTTATCAATTTACTTTCAGTCAGGATTTTCTATAATCTTTAAATTTAGTTATTTAGTTCATTATGTGAAGTGTTTTATAAATCACTTTTTTGATGAAAGGTTGAGTCAACCTTGATCTGGCTAGGTAAGCTTATCAGGATCGAACTCAGATAATTAGCAGCATCTTCACTGCAGCACTGCAGTATAACCAATGCACCACGAGGCAGTGATGTACTGATCGTGATATCAGTACTATGTGTTTATATGTGTTGGTGCAGTCCTATTTCTGTTGCTGACTTTGGTCTGTAATGTTTTATACTTCATTTCTTCCTTTCTGTTTGTTTTCATATATTTTGTTGTTTTAAGTTTTCTGTAATTAGCCTTAGTGTGAAACACACAGGGAACATTCAATTTCGCTTTCAAGGCTTTGCTTCTCTTTTTCTTTTCTTTTCTTTTCTCTTTTCCAAACTTTTGGGCATTCTGGCACTATCTCCCTCTTCAACTACAGAAAGTTTTGACATCTTCTCCCTATGCCACAATAGCGTGAAAGTAACTGTTTATATTGTAATACCAAGTCCTTTTCACATCTGTTTTGTCTATTGATTTTAATTCCACGCCATGCTATTTAAATATCAGCTTAAATACAAGTTATAAGGGAGATTTGAGGACTGAGTGTTTGCAGATAAACCAATTTCAGGCATGGCATGCGGGGAGGTCTCTGTCGGAAACGTCGTCTGATATGGTCCTATTAACACTGACAGGCTTGTGGATGTCAATAGGTTAGCAGCAAGTCATATGTCTCCACTCTGCCTGAGGGTGGCATATTCAGCTTGTGGACCTACAGTAAGTTACTAAAAAGCACTATTGAGAGCCACATGTAATTTGACAACATAAAGGCATATGACTGTTTCTCTTCCCCACAGCTTTTGTAGGAAGAAGTTCATTCATTCACTATACTTTTATGCCAAGACAAAGAACTCTGTTTCTGTTTGACAAATGCATGACCCCTAAGCATTTCCATTTCTTCATCTGAAACTATATTTTATAATTTCTATTTTTATATTACCTATAATTAGTAACATGGCTGAAACTAATATGGAATGGACTGCTTCTGGCTTGGTTTATGTAACCTTATAGGCAGCTCATCCTGTGAGGCTAAGTAACAGGTTCATAATATTATTCATTTATTGAAAATATTTTCACCTTGCCTTTGTCCTTAAAAAATGACCCCAAACAGCTTACATCATTTAAAAAAGCCAATGTTAAAAGCTAAAAATGACCAATTATCTGAATACTAAAAAAGAATTAAACAAATATCATCTTTAAAATATTAAATCAAAGCATTACTAAGAAAGATGTAAAAAAAAAACAGTCCCATTTTAAAAATCCCCACTTAGCCAATCACTAAGGGAAAGCCTGCCTACAGAGAAAGGTTTTTGCCTGGTTCTGGAAGGATAGCAAAGATGGGGCCAGCCTGGCCTCTTGTGGGAGGGAGTTCCAGAGTCTGTGTGCAGTGACAGAGAAGGCCCTCTTCCATCTGCCCAACAAATGCACATGTAAGGGTGGTGGGACTGAGAGAAAGACTTCCCCTGAATATCTTTAAATTCAGGCAGGCTCATAAAAGGATATGCAATATATGAGATAACTTGGACCCAAGACTTTTAGGGCTTTGTAGTTTAAAGTGAGCATTTTGAATTGTGCCTGGAAACAGATCAGCAACCAGTGGAGCTGCTGTAAAAGGGAGGTTATGTGATCATTGTCATCAGCCACAGTTAACAACATAGCTGCAACATTTGGAACCCACTAGACTTTCAAAATACTTTCCAGTTTTCCAAAGGCAGCCTGACCTGGAGCACATTACAGTAATCCAGCCAAGGTGTGACCAAGGCATGAGTCATTTCGGCCAGCCCAGACATCTCCAGGAATGTATGCAGCTAGCACACTACAAATGCGCTCCTGGCCACTACTGAAACATGGACGTCCAGGCTCATGGACAAATCCAGGAACAGACTCAATTTCTGAATGGCTGTTTTCCTATTTACCTACCTGACATTTAGCAGCAACACTTTCAACCCAGGGGGCCTGATGCTAAGGCTATCCAAACTATTTAAATTTGGGGACAGGTTAAGGGTAACCAGGGCCCTCTTATCCCTCCCTCCTACACAGCGTTAAAATAAATAAATAAATAAATAAATAAATAAATAAATAAATAAATAAATAAATAAATAAATAAATAAATAAATAAATAAATAAATAAATAAATAAATAAAATACTTTAAAAAGAATTATTACTGTAACTAGCAGTTACACAGTTACAGTGAAATTAACGTTAGAAGAAGTTATCAAGTCGTGTTTTAAGTATAACAAACTTTTAAAGCCCATTTTAAGGTATTTTTGAGTCATTTTATGCCATTGTCTTACCAAACCTAAGGGTGGATTTTTTTAGTTTTCCCTCTTGAATAATGCAACAAGTTCCTTTTAAAATATAACATTCAAAACACTCATTATTCAACAATTTTTACTATTACATAATAAACTATACTATCCTGATAACACAACATACAATACATGAAAGTGATTAAACTGGCAATTTAAAAAAATGTTTTAAAGCATATCATAAGATATTAATGGGACTGGGGCTAGCATGAGTGATCTGAAGCAATTTCTGAGCAGCACATAAAGAATATGGATAGACATAGCAAGAAACATGGAGCAACAAAGACTAGCTGGTATGAGTTCAACCTGGAATATGGATAGACAGTGGCTGATTTGTGTGTTGTTGCTTTTCATGCAACATCTGGAGAGATGGTCTGCCTGTGACACAGAAAGGATGACCTTGGATGGGGAGGGAGCACCCACAGATTTTTACACCTTAGAAAGCCATCTCTGCTCATTTCAAATGAAGTCCTGTGTGTGCATTGTTTTTGCAGCTGAGGAACTACTCCATATAATAGTAAGAGTGGCTTGCAAATTCCACCCCTATTGCCTCACTCTCTTATTTACATAATAGGAACATACTGAAAAGTCTGGGTCTTATTCATCCTGCTTGCTTTCCCATACTGTATAAGATACAGATTTGTGACATGCGACTGAGGTTGTAACTGGATGCCTATGTTCTTTATTAATTTTTAAACGTTGAAGTTGTGTTCAGGCAAAGGGTTTGCCTTGTCGCTAAAAATGTTATGTCTTAGATTTTTCCTAGAATCACAGAATAATTGAGTTGGAAGGGGCCTATAAGGTCTCTGAGTCCAACCCCTTGCTCGGTTCAGGAATCCAAATTCATTTGACTGGGATAGAAAAACACATCATTGCTAACAAGCATATCTATCAAGAAAAGTGCCAGGCTTGGGCCTTTTGCTTGATAGAAGCCTGTTGGATGACAGACCATAGATGGGAGAGATTACTTTTTTGGATTACTGCTATTGGCCTTGATGACTAGGGAATTCTGGGAGCTGTAGTTCAAAACAAAGCAATGTTCCCTACTTCTGTGGTAGACACATGACTATGATTCTCCAGGAACACAAGAGAGGGGGGAACGCAAGATGTAGTATGGGTGCAGAATTTATCTTCCTTAGAATTCCATGTATTATTGTGGTCTAAGGAAAGTCACTCAAGTGCGGGGTCATGGAGGTGTTCAACAATATAATGGATTTGGAAAAAATGGGAGGGGGAATCTAAAAAGAGTGGGAAACATACTGAAAGCTAAGACTGATAAAAATAGGTTTAGGATTTATGGTCAGCCGCTCTGACCAGCTGGCATTGAAAAAGATTCATGAAAGTATAAAAGGAACACAGAGTTGAAAGGGACAGTGATCTTGACAGAGGTAGCCCTTTTTAAAAATAAGACTTAAATTCATGGCCTTTGTGAATTATCTAGCAAGCTTATATTATCTCATAAGGTACAGTATAAGCTAGGAAATTGTAACCAAGGCATCAGCTGGGCTTGTGCGTACTGCCCACCCTTTACAGAGATACTTTTTCCCCCTCTGAGCTTCACCATATTTAATTCATATTCCCTTACAAGCTTATACAACCCTATAAAATAACCTGCTTTCCTGAATTGCCTCTTACTTATGAGATATAATTTTATTCTACTGCACATGATCTCATTATCTCATTTTTGTCACTTGATCTCATTTTTCTTGGGGTTCGAAAAGGATTTAACAATGAATGATAAGGATGAAATTATCAGCACAAAAAATAGACAATAATTAAATGTCAGTCATCCCTGTGACAGAGCAAATGCAATTCTGCATTACACTATGTTTGGTGCTGACTCGCACGATACTCATTAAGGGATTTTTTTATATTTTTTTGCTCTTAATGCTGTGAGTTTTGCAGTTATTTCAAACAGATGAAATGCATTCCACTTACCGACCCTTCATTCTTCTGCAGATCAGTTTCTTTCCACTGAAAGATTAGCCAGAAAACCAGCTAGAATGTCAAATGGGATTGTTTATGCACCGAAGAATAAGTATTAATAGTGCAAATGTATTCACAGTATGATTGTTTTCTCCTGATGGGAATAAATTGCGACTTTAAAATGAAAGAAATAAAATAAAATAAAGAAAAATGGCCTGTTCATTATAGAATATTTGTTCTGATATCCTGAATCACAGTCCCACATCATAAATAAAATTGTTATGTATAGGTCATTAAGTAGTCAGTACCCTGCCAGACATCTAGATGTTCAGCTTTTTCCAAAACAATAGTAAGGCTTTTCACCAATTAATAACTATACTGAATAACTTTCTTCTTTATCCAACTGATCCAGAAACAGAGATTTTTTTCCCTCTCTTCTCATTCACATTTGAACACAGTCAACAAATATAACTAAATGTTGGAAGAAGTTGTGGTATCCATTAGACAGCTTTAAATAACTTGAGAGAGTATTAGAAAAGGTGCTTACCACTAGTGACTAGCCATAGGATTGCAAGGTGAGCAGCTTCCAATTTCCTGAGATTTCAGGTGGGAAGGGTCAGGTGTCATACGGTGGACACTTTCATGACCGTTGTAATATATATTTTAAAGTCTGCATGTTTGAGAAAAAAAGAGACAAAGAAAGAACATGGATTTCCTTCACTGTCTCCTGAACAGTATTGTGTGAGCAGTATCCATACAAACAGTAAGTCACTGGTGCACTAGAAGGTCATAGCATACAAAGAAGAACCAAACTTTCATGTTCTCCAGAATCTCTCACCCTAAGATTTGTCTCTCTGTTTGGAGACGAGGGGAAACATAACCATTGCCAGAGACTTAAAATGACACCCTGGGAACTGAGAACCCAATCCATGATAGCTGGAAGATTGAAAGGTGGCCTGTTTCTGATGACAGGGCTGGGCAACTCTTGGCCCTCCAAATATTTAGGGCAACAACTCTGACAGGGCCTCTGGAATTCGAAGTCCAAAACATGTGGTGAGCTAAATGTTCCCCATTCCTGTACAAGAGAATGGCATCACCCACATGCCCTGTTTTGTGCTTCCTTTTGACACATGGATGGTCATGGCTGGGAGCAGATCTTGGGGTTAGAGATCTGTGTTTCTCAGAGCCTGCATACCAGTTCCCAAGTTTCTGTGCTCTTTATTGGTGTTGCATGCAAACAAACAAACAAACAAACAAACACACACACATGCACGCACGCACGCACGCACACACACACACACACACACACACACACACACACACACAGAAGCAGCTTTCTGTTGGTATGGAGAAGTTACTTGCTAAGTCATAAATTAAATTTTAACAGCCAGGTAGCTAATGGAAAATGTAACCTTCAGGCTCTGTTGTATACCTTTGTGAGTTATGGATCATCTCTTACTTGTAAAAATACCTCACATATCATGTAACAATTTCTCTCTCCGCTTATTACTGTTGTGTGTATTGAACGCTAGGAAAATAATTAGTTACAAAAGTGTCACATCTGAAAATAAACATAATACAATATTGTTTCACCAAACAGAGACTCTATTTTCCCTTCACTCACCAGTTATAATGGTTCCCCCCCTTCTCTTTATTTTCAGTCGTTTTTCTCTCAGAGACAAAAAATAATCTATTTACCTTCTAAAAATTCCTATTAAAAGTCATCTAAAAGAAAATTTAATCTAGGTAAACGTTCCCTTTGACATTTAGTCCAGTCATGTTCAACTCTAGGGGGCGGTGCTCATCCCTGTTTCCAAGCCATAGAGCCAGCGTTTGCCCGAAGACAGTTTCCGTGCTCATGTGGCCAGCGCGACTAGACACAGAATGCCGTTACCTTCCCACTGAGTTGGTACCGATTAATCTACTCACATTTTTGCATGCTTTCGAACTGCTAGGTTGCAGGAGCTGGGACAAGTGACCAGGAGCTCACTCCATCGCATGGATTCGAGTGTGGATTCGATCTTACGACTGCTGATCATTGACCTTGCAGCACAGAGAGTTCTGGGGGTTAACCCGCAGTGCCACCATGTCCATAAATTTAATGTAGCCAACAAATAATTGAAGCAGAGTTACCCACATATATAAACTGGCCCTTATGACAACCAGGTGATGGAGAGATACCTATGTCTTTGAACAAAAAGTGTTACTTTCATTTTCTGGGTGGATGTAGAGGTAGCTGAAGTGCAAGGAACATGGTTGCAATACAGTACTTTAAATGGAAATATGTAAATCTCAGTGAAAGTAGCAAAGAGGAAGCTAATAGCAATATCCATTGCTCTCAAATCAAGAGGCCACATTCCGGACAACCTGAAATCCGACAGAAACTTATAATCAACTGAAATAAGTAACTGTCAATTAAAATTATGAAAAAACCCTCAGAGATTGTTAGTTATTCTACTTTTAAAATAATATTTCATTTGATGTATTCTAAGCATGGTAGTGACACAACCATTTGGGCATTTGGGAGGTGACTCATTTACTGTGGTGGTGACTCAAAGGTTGGAGGTAACTAGAAGGTACATAGCAAGAGCAACAACAGCATAACAGTAATGTTCATAAAATTTATTCAGAAGCTGCAGCAACTGCCATAATGCAATCTATTTCTCTATATGTGACCAGCCCCAACCTAGGCTTGTCATGTTTTAAAGTAGTTTTCCATTAAACAGTTTGACATCAACCATTAAGCACACCAGACCCAGTGGTTAAAGAATGAAAATAATATTCTTTTTGTATTCGCGAAGGCTTTCACGGCTGGGATCTGATGGTTGTTGTGGGTTTTTCGGGCTCTTTGGCTGTGTTCTGAAGGTTGTTCTTCCTAACGTTTCGCCAGTCTCTGTGGCCGGCATCTTTAGAGGACAGCAGAGGCCGGCCACAGATGCCGGCGAAACGTCAGGAAGAACAACCTTCAGAACACAGCCAAAGAGCCCGAAAAACCCACAACAACCAATATTCTCTTTATTACAAAGTGACATCAACCTGGGAACAGATCTAAGCTTCATTTCTTCAGTTACAATAACCCAAAAAACTCTTCTTTCTTCAGAGACACTTTCCTTTTCCTTTTTCTTCCAGCCCTCCAGCAACCTCCTCCTTCCTTCCAGCATAAACTGACAACATGCACCACCCAGCCGATCACCTTGCTTACCTGTTACCAAGCTGATTAGTCAGGGTTCCCATCACAGTATATAAGATGGTGTTTAAAATATACGTCTTTAGCTTTTAGATTTTGTTTGTTTGTTTCTTGAGGGGGTATGTGTTTCCATAGCTGGGCATGTCATCGGCGCAGAGCCCTCCTCCAGTGATAGAGCTGCCTGCCTGAGCAATCAAGAGTTGCAAATTAAGTCGATGGTTATCTCTTCGATGCAATTCATAAAACAAAAGCAAGATTTAAGTGCAAGATGCAGAGTAGAGGGAAAGCAGGTGTCAGGGCAAATACATGACTTCTGCCATTTTGCTTCTAAATAATCATGTTGCTTAGATTGACTCTAAGGGTATTTCTAAATGGAGGGTTCCTATAATTATAAACACAAAGGCACTATGCATTGTGCCTCTGCCTTACACTGTATTGTGGTGATAAAGAAAGATGGAAGGGGAGCATGTGTTGTACCATGGGCCAGCTTCCTAGACTGTAGTAGTCAAGTTTCCCTTAGGATTAACTATAACTATTGCAGTTATTGTTGAAAAGTGGGACAGTTACCTTTTAAAATTGCAACAAAGTAATTTGCTCAGGGTGACCTAAAACTGCAACTATAATTAAAAGTAACTTTTCCCTCTATGCATCTTCTCATGCATGTTTAAGGAGATTTGCCTCATACTTGAGGAGCCACTGCTTAATATTATTAAGTAAAAAGAATAATACTTTGAACAACATTGAGAGGCAGTATAGAATGGTAGATAGAGTGATGGATTAGGAATAGCAAAACTTGGGTTCAAATCCCTGCTCATCCATGGAAATTTTGTGAAGGGTAGCAACAGTAAAACCATTTCTTGAATATCCCACATACCCTGAAAAACCCAGTAGGGTTGCTATAAATTGAGTGTTGTCTGATGACATTTGATAATAATAATTATTTTTGTATATGGCAACTCTGGATTACCGAGCCATTTTAATACTTAAACACAGTCATTGTTTTTTTTCTATTGATTCTGTGTAAGTGATTCTTGATTTACAGCATTTTCTTAAAAGTTCTTTAAATAGCCTCCTAAGTAATAAAAGTTATTTCCTGGGCATGAGCTTTACTTATCTCTTAACTCATAATGTGTGTTATGTGCCATAAATTCAGACCCAACTTATAGCAACCCTAATGGAGCTTACAAGTTAAGTGAAACATTTAAGGAGTGGCTTTACCAGTGCCTCCCCCCCCCATGAGTTTCTATAGCCATGCCAGGATTCAAACTCAGCTCTCCTGAGCCCTAATCCATCATTCCATCACTTCACTTCACTGGATATTCCTCAATGCATAATGGTTACATCTGTATAATTCTTTGATATGCTGATATAACTACTTTGAACTCCTAGTTTTCCTGGCTTTCAGTTGTAAAATCTTACATGAAACTGCCCTGATAACTACACTACTTTGGAGGGATGATATTAAGGCTGAATTACTTTCATCTTTCTGTTAAATCCAGAGATTTTTCTAATTTTACAGGAGATTAATATAAGCTTGCATAAACTCACCTCCTAAAAATGGTAGAAATGCACGAGAATTGCTCCTAGGAAAAAAAACATAATTAATTGTAAAGCTGACCAGAGCTTCATACTATCTAAAAGCTTTCTCTTATTCAGCTTTACAAATACAAAAAAACAGCCAAACCCATAGTCCCAGGGTAAGATGTGCAAACACTTGTGGTACAACAGCTATGCCTAAACAAAGCAAGGCCTGCGCCTTGATGAAAGACACACCCCCCTGTGAATTCTGCATACAGTATGCTCCCTGGTTACTCCAAAGGACAAGATGGGGTCAGTGGTCGAGTACATAGCCTGCTTGCAGGAAGGACCAGTCCCTGGCTGAGCAAGCCCTCTGCCTGAGATTATGAAGAACCCGTGCTACTCAGTGTAGATAATACTAGGCTATATGATAAGCTGATCGTGTGACTTCATAAAAAGGTATCATCTAGCTCTAAAAATTATGATACAATTATTAGCTTACATTATTCTGTTGAAAACCAAATATTATCAGTGCTACGACTGTAAGTCCATAAACACTGATTAAGAATTCAGATTACTCATATAAGCAAAGCTGACATCCAGACAGATTAGATTGGTGTAAAAAGGCATGTTGGGTTTACATTGAAAGGACAAGCCTGTGCATTCAGCTTGCCTGTATCAACACTGGGTACCACTATCTAGTACCTTAGATTGGAAGTTCCAGTTGTGCTGGTCAGTTGCCCACCCCTCAAAAGGAGGAGTTAGCTGTCAAAAAGGGAAGCAGTACACAATCAGTGGGTTACATGCAGTTTTGTGCCTCAGACACTGCATAGGTCCAAGGTATGTGAGTCCCCTTTTGATGATTATTATGATATGAGTGCATTATTTGGCTTAGCCCTACAATGTTTTATAACACTGGGTTGCGGGCAAACTCTTTGGCCTTTGTTAGTCATGCTACACAAGAGTCAAAAGCTTTAAAGATAGTTCTTAAGTAAAATGAAGCACAAAGAACAACAGTGTATTTTCCTTTCAGTCACTTATCAGACTTTCGAAAAGGTAAGTAATCATGTGAATTTTAAAGAGCAAAGAAGTCCAACATGGAGGGGAGGGGAACATTTAATAGTACATCTCCCAGGGCAGCATACCTTCCACAGAAAACTGTCTGCTCTACTTTCCTTTTATCAATATTGCCGAGAAAGTAAATTTGTCATTGTACAGCTGAAAACCTCTCCCAGATCTACTTTAATGTTTCACGCTACGTTTGCAAAACAAGAGTAATAAAAATAATGACACCATTATTACTCTTCCCTCTTTGTTTTCAGTTCATCACTTGCATATTTGAATAATGAATTATATTCGCATTACAGTCTCTACATTCTTGCTCTTGAGTTCCTCTGCTGGCTGAAAGTAAAGCTATTATCCAGTTGTCAGCTCTGTGGAGCCATTCAACATAGCAAGCCAATGATCCTGACATGCAGATATACTACTCTGCAAAATTATCAAGAGTACAATTTCAGGCTATAAAACAGAAAATTGCCAGCTAGGGTGCGAAGGAATCTTGGCCAGTTGTAAAATGCTAAAAATTCCATCTAGGCTGCACTTTGGGACATAAACAAGCAAGCGATCGGATGAATGAATTGCAAAAGGCTACTGAATGTATTTTGCTGTAGCTTTTGCTGTGTGCATTTAAAGAAATACGTACCTAGATTTAGGATACCAGGGAGGACAAGCATCCTCACTTGCTGCCACCTACTCCCGAGAACTTCCAAGCTCACCCTTGCTGCCCTGTTCTAGTAGCCTTTTTCATTCTTTGAATTTAGCATCATTACACACCGACGCACTAACCAACACCTCATACACAGGTCTGATTTTGCTGTGTGCATACACATTGATTTAATATATAGATCTCCTTTGTTGAATGCATAGTTGATTTTACTTGCCAAATAATCCTAAATTGTTCAGGGGCCCTGAACAATTCCTCACTCTCAGCAGAGAAATAAGTCTTCTGGACTTATTTGAGGTATCAGAATGTATCAGCAGGGACAGCTCTGCTGTCCACTTTAGTTCTCTTTGTGAGGTGGCGCATAAGGAGAAAGAGAGAGCTTCTCCTACATGTGAAGATTCTCCACGTGATCCAGAAACCTGAAAAAAAAAAAAAAACCAGGGCTTCTCATCATGTGGAGAAGCAACATACACAGAAGATGCTGTCCTTTTTGGAACTATCAATGTCCTTTTGAGACTGGCAAGGTCCAAGTGAAGGAAGGAGGGGAGTTAGCCTACTTTTTCCCCTCATGTGTTCAGATTAACCCCACCATAAACCCCTCAATGCAACCATAGCCTTAATTTCAGTATTTGAAAGCCCAGGCATTATAATTATTAGGGATAATGGGTGGCCATGCTTACTAAGGGTCTTAGGCGATGTGAGGAAAAGACCTGATTCATGAATAGCATCCTACAAAACTGTCTGGGGATTTTCCCTCATTGTTTCATTTGGGAACAAGTGTCTTCCAAACCTACTTCTGAATCGAGGTTTCTAAAAACAAACAAACAAAATCAGCAGCAATTCACGTGAAGTGTGCATAGCCTTGTAAATGGTTTGTATACGTATAGTCAACGAGGACAGCAGAAGCTGAAAAAAAGTTTCCACATGTTCACATTCATCAAAAAGTGCAGGCTTTCAAACACAGGGGAAGAACAGTTTTGCTACCTAACTGTTTTGCGTATAAAATAAAATATGAACTTGCAACTCAAATTGATTTCAGAGAGAAATTTTGCAATCAAAAAGGTGAGGTGAACAATGATTTAAAGGGAATGGATCTATTTATAGAATGCTGTTAACTGTGTCCACTCTATCAAACATCATCAGGATAATGCCTTTATTAGATCAAATAAGTTTTTTTTTAAAAGTCAGGATAATTTATATGGCATCTTGTGATGGGATTTCAAGAGCTAAACAAAGGGACTAAACAAACTTAGCAGAAACAAAGGGTGCTTTAAGACATTGTAGAGAAACTTTGCGGAGTGCCAAACTGCAGCTTCACAGAGGCATGAAATATAATTTCAAAATTAAAATAGAAACTTTACTCTCACAACTCACAAAATTGTTAAGTATGGAACAGGATCTCAGTATGGATGTGGGAGAGGGGCATGTGACACACTTGCAGTGTCCCTTCCAAAGTGAAACTGGTATAGATGTATAGCTATAATTATAATCTTAGAGCTGCAGGGCTGGAAGGGACCCCATGGATCATTGAGTCCAGACCCTGTCAAGGAGGCAAAATGGGGAATCAAACTCCTAACTTCCAGCTCTGCAGGCAGGTACCTAAACCACTAAGCTATCCAGCAGCTCATTCTCAATGAATAAAACTGATTTATGAAAGGTGCGTTGATCAGGTTCTCTTGCATGCTTCAACTGCCACCATAAATTGGACTTATCTATTAGATCAGCCTTCTCCCAGTTTGTGCCCTCCAGATGTGTTTAGCTGTCTCAACACATGCTGACTTGGAGATAAGGATAGTTGTACTCCAACATATCCGGAAGGTACTAGCCGAGGCCAGCATTAGATAGACTTCTCATTGTGTTTTTATTATGTTCTTGCTATGATCATTTTTTTTCAGATATTAATTCATGTCTGCAAATCAATTATATCACAGTAGAAAATTATCCTTTTCTACCTTGGCGCGTTTCATTACTGTTGTGACATTTTGTCTCCGTGTGAAGTTCAAGTCAAGGTGGCCTCATATACATTAACCCAAAAAGAAGGGAAATATATCCTAAAAAAGAGTCCAAACTGTGGCATGGGATTGCATAAAATTTGCATGTATGAATAGTGTGCATAAGTGTGTGTGTGTGTGTGTGTGTGTGTGTGTGTGTGAGTGTGTGTGTGTGTGTGAGAGAGAGAGAGAGAGAGAGAGAGAGAATGCATCAAGGGTGGAAAGAAGATACATTCCTTGTAATCTTGATTTACGTTCTCCTTCATATAACAAGGCAATTCAACCAGCTATTTTGTAGATCTTGAGATTCCCTAATTCATTCACGATGTGAGACAAAGACCTCTTTTTCTGCCTAAAATCACAGAAAGCAGGACTGCTTCAGATTCTCATATAAAATGTCAGCCATCCTTGTTCTGCACATCCACACAAAGATCTTCCAGTGAGAGCACCTCACGATTGGTGGCAGCCCCCTCCCCTTGGAATTTTGGATTGAAGTGCTCCCCTATCCAAACCCTTCAGTTGCCTCTGCCCTTCAGGCCCATTTTACACAAAATGGGCATGTTTTCTGCAAAGCATTCTCACCAGTGTAAGAATGCCAAGAAATTCTTCACCCTCCTTGCTGGAGAGCGGGTGTGGCATTTTCTTTATCTTTGCATCAAAGCACAAGACAAGTAATAATTTACATCACCAGGATGTATGAAAACTGAAAAGGAATGGCAGCCATTAAATAAAACCACATAAAATGATCTCTGCATAGCACAAGACATGTTTGTCACCTGTTAGCCAGTGTGCTGACCAAGTTTACCCTGCCCCCCATGTGCTGATTCTGCTCTGCTCTCCTGTACTTTAAAAATAATTGACATGTACAGGTGCTAATTTATAAACACCTGCTGTGATTTAATAAAAATACAATACATTGTACAGTACCATCATAGGAAGGACAGTGAATGCTGTACCATCTCAGTCTGCTGCCCAGCTGTTACAGTAACTGTATATGGCCAACTTCAAGGCTCACAGAAATCTCTCTTTTCCTTATTCTTTATTTGTAAACAAGTCTTGTGGTGGGCAGCCTTTCAAACAGAGGCCACCTTCAGCTGGATGGACTATCATCTGTAAACTAGGACACAGGAAATAGGCTGCGACTGACTTGGCAACCCTAGGGAGTATTTTCTTTCCTGCCATGGCCTTTGGTTGATCTCTCTGCAGAGATATAGGTGGCATTCGGTGGCCTTTCATCAGTTTAGGGTGGTACCCCAGCTGAGTAGAGAGCAAAGGATGACCTTGCTATTCATGCATTATTCATATTCACATGAGACCATCTCCAAAGTTGGTTTAGGCGAGGAAGTTCTAATATGTCACAATGATTTTACAACCAGTTGCCTTGGCTAGTGATGTGCATCCCCACTCACTTCAAAATGCTTGTGCATAGTTTCAAATCCTCAGATATTTTATGGCCTGTCTGTTTGAACAACTATTCACGTATCATCTTATTCTTTCTGTTAAGTTAAAGCAGCTTTAGAAGCACAGGTCCTCTATCTGCCACTGAGATCAATCACCTTGCTTGGTATGAAGGATGGTGCCTCATTAGCAGGGGCCTTTTAGTTATGAAACTGCTTTCCCACTGAATTATGTAATCCGCTCAGACATGGGGCATCAAAAGTACACCAATGTCCTGAGGCTCTGACACCCCCCCTCCAGTACTCATGAGCCACGTGTCCTCTCAGTGAGGAGCAGGCTTTTTAATAATAACTAGAACTTGAGATAGATGGAGGCAAACCAGTGGGAAGGAATGTACTTGGCTCTCTCTCCCTCATTATAAGATATAATTTTCACTTGGCACAGGTTGGTGCTTCAGTAAAAAAAAAAAAAGATCAGTAAAAATGTCTCTGTAGAACACCTTTTTTCTGTATAGGTCTCCCAATCATCCTAAGGATACAGGTGTTTTCTCTCCTATCTTTTTTAAAAAAAAGGAATATAACAGTTTTGGTTCCAAATCATCCTCATGACCTAGTACTTGACTTTTCTTAGGTTTTCTTTTTCTTTTACCCAGCTCAAGCCATGATCACACCAGTGACATGTTTCCCAATTTTCTCCTTTTGATTTTGTAGCACTGTCACTCACTGTTCATGTCCTTTAA
Organism: Pogona vitticeps; assembly: GCF_051106095.1. Classification (NCBI taxonomy): domain Eukaryota; kingdom Metazoa; phylum Chordata; class Lepidosauria; order Squamata; family Agamidae; genus Pogona; species Pogona vitticeps. The sequence goes on along the minus strand of NC_135783.1, from coordinate 229,480,619 downwards.
AAAAAATTTGTTTAAATTGTCTCTGGTGTTTTTATGTCTATGCATTGGTTAACTTCTGTCAAACAATTTCAACCTCTAGGAGCTTATTGAATTAGAAGGAAATGACCCAAAAATACACTGGGACGCACATCCTGGAATAAATACGATTTGGCTTCAAAGCACAAGAGGAACATGATTAAAAGCTGTGTAAACACAGGGGGACCTTTCACTGAACAAAAGGCGTTTTTTGGGGTAAAGGTTTAAACTTGTTAAGTATGGAACAGGATCTCAGTATGGATGTGGGAGGGGGGCATGTTACACACTTGCAATGTCCCTTCCAAAGTGAAACTGGTATAGATGTATAGCTACAATTACTGTATAATCTTAAAGCTGCAGAGCTGGAAGGGACCCTATGGATCATTGAGTCCAGACCCTGTCAAGGAGGCAAGTGGGGAATCAAACTCCTAACTTCCAGCTCTGCAGGCAGGTACCTAAACCACTAAGTTATCAAGCAGTTCATTCTCAATGAATAAAACTGATTTATGAAAGTTGCATTGATCAGGTTCTCTTGCATGCTTCAACTGTCACCATAAATTGGACTTATCTATTAGATCAGCCTTCTCCCAGTTTGTGCCCTCCAGATGTGTTTAGCTGTCTCAACACATGCTGACTTGGAGATAAGGATAGTTGTACTCCAACATATCCGGAAGGTATTAGCCGAGGCCAGCATTAGATAGACTTCTCATTGTGTTTTTATTATGTTCTTGCTATGATCATTTTTTTCAGATATGAATTCATGTCTGCAAATCAATTATATCACAGTAGAAAATTATCCTTTTCTACCTTGGCGTGTTTCGTTGCTGTTGTGACATTTTGTCACTGTTCAAGTCAAGGTGGCCTCATATACATTAACCCAAAAAGAAGGGAAATATATCCTAAAAAAGAGTCCAAACTGTGGCATGGGATTGCATAAAATTTGCATGTATGGATAGTGTGTATAAGAGTGAGAATGAGAGAGAGAGAGAGAGAGAGAGAGAGAGAGAGAGAGAGAGAGAATGCATCAAGGGTGGAAAGAAGACTCACTAAATTCCTTATAATCTTGATTTAGGTTGTCCTTCATATAACAAGGCACTTCAACCAGCTATTTTGTAGATCTTGAGATTCCCTCATTCATGATGTGAGACAAAGACCTCTTTTTCTGTCTAAGCCTTTTAGGCTTAACACAGAGTGTTCAGGTGACACATGCTGGTGCTTCTGTAAAAAGATGATCAGTAAAAAATGTCTTTGTGAAACACCTTTTTTCACCCAACTGTCCTAAGGATACAGGTGTTTCTCTCCCATCTTTTTTTTTAAAAAAAGGAATATAACAGATTTGGTTATAGATCATCCTCATGACATTAGTACTTGACTTTTCTTAGATTTTCTTTTTCTTTTACCCAACTCAAGCCATGGTTACACCAATGAAATGTTTTCCAATTTTCTCCTTTTGATTTTGCAGAACTACTGTCACTCACTCTTCATGTCCTTTTAAAACTTTTTAACTTTTTAAAATTTGTCTGTGGCGTTTTTTAGTCGATGCATTGGTTAACTTCTGTCAAACAGTCTCAACCCAAAGGTTTAGGAGCTTATTGAATTAGAAGGTACTGACTGGGTAAAATAACCAAAAAAAAAAAAAGGCACACTGGGATTCACATCCTGGAATAAATATGATTTGGCTTCAAAGCATAAGAGGAACATGATTAAAAGTTGCATAAACACAGGGGGACATTTCACTGGTGTGACCGTGATGTCAGTCCTGGACAAAAGGAGTTTTTTTGGGGGGAAAGTCTAAATCCAAGTTTAAATATAGTTCCTACTAGAGTAGACTCTCGGAATTAATGGCTGAAGGGTGTGTCAACACTTCGGCAAATCCTGTTGATTCATTGGGTCACTCTAGTTGGGGTAGGTAACTGGGTACAGACCAAGGCCTCAAATAAGAGATTGTTTGCTTCTTCAGGGTATAACATCAGGATTGGGAAGGGAAGACTGCAGCGGCCTGGACAAGATGTGAACATTTAGTAACACCTAAATCTTATTTAGTAAATGGTAGTGCACTACTCTGTTGCAGAACACTAGAACCAGCACATTTTTCACTGATTTTTTTTTTAAAGGGTTGTCTATTGCTTAGGACAAGAGGGCCTTAGGAGGGAAAGGGATTCTTTGAACTCTAACTCAATGCCACCCCTAAACATCCCTAGATATTTTTACAAATATCTCTATGTCCTGAGCCACAAATTATTGCAACAAATTAGAAGATAATCCTCTCTGAATTGGTGCTATTTGAATTGAATTAGTGTCAGCCCCTACTTCACTCTGTGTCCATTAACCTACAAAACTTATGAAGGAACATTGAGAATTAATCTGCAAATATATACTAATTCACATTGACCTTTTTCCAAGCCGAAGGCCCTTTATCACTCGCTGTGGGTTTAACATTGCCCTACCGAGCGTTATTACAATGAGCTCAATGGTTGTCCGTAATTGCATAATGCAAATGACATTTGCTTTTTTGTTTGAGCTTATTCCCTCAGATGTTGCCTCTTTTTTATCACACTCCTCACACATCTGTGTCCCTAAAATGGCAGTGTAAACTCCTCCTCTCTTGGTCCCCGGGTTCCTCTTTCTGTCTTCGCTGTCTGTCATGCCGAAGCAGCAAGCAGTTTGGAATTAGCGCGGCAATGACATATCCTTCTGACACAGGTTATGTTGCCAGCTGGTTGGAACAGGTGTAGACTGATTCTTACCATCAAATGGCAACACAGATTTGGCACTCTCCCAAAGCACAGGCATGAAAAACCTGTTCTCTTCACATTTCCCCTCCCCCCCTTTTTCGGCTGAGATTGATGGACTGTTCTTTGACAAAACATCAAGTGATGGTTCAGTCCCCTTCTCTTTGTCATGTTGTTTAGAATTTTTCACCAGGGCTTCCTGGATGCCAGGCAAACAATTTGTTCTTTTGTTCATTTTTGGTATCAGATTAAATCTTTTGCAACAACTGCATCAAAAAGCTACTGCTTTACAATCATAGGTTTGAAGAGCTGCGTTTATTCTTTGGAAGTCAGCCTCTCTTGCACAGTAAGGAAACTCAGAGGAATGTGTGTGTGTGTGTGTGTGTGTGTGTGTGTGTGTGTGTGTAAACATGGATCCCAAGTCATATTGTTTTCCAACTTCTGCTTCCTGTGGAAAATTAAGGTGGTGTCTAATTTTTAAAAAAAGAGTTGTTGCTTTGTTTTACTGATGCTTTAAATTCCCTAAGGGGTCTGTACTAAATCTGAATTGAAAAGGACAGTGGTTGCACAGAAAGCTTTCAAGCAGGAAAACTGGAGATTGTCATTTGGTCTGCATTTTTAAACAAACTGACCGAATTAGCATTTCTTGGGCTAACACCAGATGAACATGCCATCTGACAGATAGTTGTCCAATTTTCTCTTGAATGCCTCCAGCAGTGGAGCACTCACCACCTCCTGAGATAATTGGTTCCCTTATTGTACTGCTCTAACAGTTAAGAAAAATTTCCTGATATTCAGTCAAAATCTGGCTTCCTGAAGCTTAAGGCCATAATATTAAGTGTCCTGCACTCTGGGATGACTGAGAATTTTGGAAGAATGAGTACAATTTAAGCTTGATATTTGTGTATATTAAAAATACATATTCTAAAAACCAGATATTTGAACACTTTCAAGGCTGTTCTGGATCAGAACAGGAATGATTCACACACACATACACACACACACAGACACACACACACAGACACACACACACACACACACACACCTTTTAAAATCTTATCCATACACAATCAATGAATAGACTGCTGGAGCACTGTTCCATACTCCAGGGTTTTCCTCCCACTTTTCATATTTCTGACTCCCACTCTCAAAATACAGTATAACTGACCACTAATTACAACATAAAATAAAATTTTCCTGATTCAACTGAAGGAATAAAACTTTCTGATTCAGTTGAAGGCCTCTCTAGTCTGGGGACATCTGGATGTTGTGGACTACAGCTCCCGTAAACCCAAATACTGTAGATCAGGGGTCTCAAACATGCGGCCCGCCAGACGATAGTTTGCGGCCCCTGCCTTGCCTGCCCCCCCAAAGCGCCCGCGCATCCTCTGCTGTCAAGAGTTTTAAAAAAGCCCCACCTTGCTCACCGGCTCTCTCCTGAGACAGCGCCTCTTGCACCCTCCATCTGGAACTGCAGCTTGCCAGCCAGCCCGCCTGTTTGCCGCATGGAGGATGTAAGAGGCGCTGTCTTGGGGGAGAGCCAGCAAGTGAGGTGCGCTGCTAGCCCTTTTCCACGACTGCCTGAGCTGCCGCCGAGCGATGCCTGAGAGTGGAGCTCGCTCCCAGCCTGTCCTCGAAGAGCGCCTCCAACAGCAGCTGATGCTGCCATCTCTTCCAGGGAAGTGGCTCTCTGGCTCTTTCTCTCTCAGCACCCCCAGTACCAGCCTGGCCAGTGGCTGCTTCAGTATCCGGCTGTGCTTCTTCCTCCTCCTCTTCATCCTGCTTCAGCCACCTCGGCTCTGGAGGCTGCCTGGGCTCGCCTCGCAAAGCTTGCTCCTCTGTCATGTTGGGGGTAGCTGCTGCTGCTGAGTGTGCCTTTTTTTAAGGGGGGCCCTCAGAGGAAGGTTGCCGGACCTCCGTGTGTGTGTGCATGTGTGCATGCCCGCAAGCACCTGTGGGGGCCCCATCCCGTTCTGTTTAATTTCGCGCGTACTGATGGGGGCTTTTCTCCTTTGGCAAGGCAATTCTGTGAGGGTTTTTAAAATTTTATGTCATGCCCTTCTCCCCCCCCCCCCCGGCTAGGCGGTCACTAGCACTCCTTCCCTTCTCTGCTTCTTTGTCCTGCTGCTGGTGGTGGTGGTGGTGAAAAAGGAACTGGAGGGGGTCGTGATCGGTGATGACGGCTCACGGCCCCTCCTCCTCCTCCTCGGAGCCCCAGCCGGGCTAAGGAAACTCCTGGGCAGCTTCCTTGGTTTCTTGCTCCGCTTGGCGGAAAATATGACGTGGCCCAGCCTCACCCAGACTCTGCCTCCAGCGGCCCCCAGGTAAATTGAGTTTGAGACCCCTGCTGTAGATAAAGAATGGGGGAGGTTCTAAATCAAGACGTCTAAAGGAATCCAGAAAGTTAATCTAGTCCACTATTTTGAACTGTAAGCAACGAATGCTGCCATGAATGTCCCACAAGTAAAGTAAGGCAATAGCCATTATCTTTCCTCTAGCAGCTGGTGGTATTCACAGGTATAGTGCCGCTGACTAGTGGCACTGCCAGCTAGTTACCATGACTAGTAGCTGCTGTGCCATTAATCTGCCTAGTTAAAAAAAGGAACTGTCGTTTGAAGCAATGAATTTGATCAATATGATTTATATATATTGACTGAATAGTCTCTCCTAAGCACCAACTACCACCAGAAGACCTGCAAGATGGACCTTGATATGACATTTTAGTCTCAATATTTCTGATTCTACTGAAAACTTTTTTTCAAATTGTGATTTTATTATTTCTCTGATATTTGCAAGCCAAAGGTTGCGTCTGAATTAACTGTCCTAAAATAACTGCAATACATAAAATATTTCCTTGAGGCAGTGGCAGTGTGAGAAGTAAGCCTAAAAGTAAACTTTCTGGACAAGTATTACCTCAATTGAAGTTTTCTATACTGTATGTTGCTAGGCTTCTGAAAAGGTGTCATATATATATTCTGAAAAGGTGCCATATATATATGGCACCTTTTCAGAAGCCTAGCAACATATGTATATAATTTTTAAATGTATTGTTAATTCTGTATTGATTGCCAATGTGAAAAAGTGCCATCTTATTGTTTGGGGCACCAAATTTGTTTAAATATTACAAGAGAATAGCGGGGTAGGGTCCTCAAAATCCTCATTATGTCACTGTTGCTTTGGAACTTAAAATGTGGCATGATTCAGATGTAATGTTAGGCAGTCATCCCAGTATCTTTTGGCTGGCAGAGGCTGGTTTAATATCATATCACATTTGGGGCTTATTTTGTTTCAGTGCATGATATTAATGCTACTGGTTTATGTCTACATAGAAGTGCAACACAGAATGAGTTTACAACCGACAAACATCTGCATAGGAATGCATAACAGCATTGTAATTGTGCTACAAAAACATCTCTTCTCTCTTCCTCCAAATAGTTAATTAGGATGCAAATACTGATTATTTTAAGCTTTACAAAGGAGTTCATTACATAACAGAATGGCTGTTTCATCCAGCTCATATGATAAAATTCTCACCAGTCTTAAAATGACAGATGTAATATTACCTTTAATAAGTGTCTACTGATGCATGCAAATTGAATTAAATAGTGGGAGTACAAATTTGTCTGATAATTAAGATAAAAATTCATGTCAGCTTAAACCCTGGTGTATATTAGTAACCTGGTATACTTCTTTTTGCCACTGTTCTCAACCAATTATTTTAAATGTCGAATTCTTGATTACTGCTAATATGCAAACTTAAGAAATGTTTTAAAATGATCTATGGAAATTATTAAACAAACAATAGGCTTCTTTTTAAAAGCATCTTCAATATGAGCAAATTGTCTCCATAATTTCGGAAGTCATATAGATTTTAAAATCATTTCATATTCTACATACTAAACATCTGTAAAAGACTGGTACTTAAAATACATATACTCTGTGTGTGTATGTGTGTGTGTATGTGTGGATAGATAGATAGATAGATAGATAGATAGATAGATAGATAGATAGAGAGAGAGAGAGAGAGAGAGAGAGAGAGAGAGAGAGAGAGAGAGAGAGAGAGGGAGAGGGAGAGGGAGAGGGAGAGGGAGAGGGAGAGGGAGAGGGAGGGAGGGAGGGAGAGGGAGAGGGAGAGGGAGAGGGAGAGGGAGAGGGAGAAGTAGCCCAGCCAAGGTCGTAAAATTACTCATCCTTTAATGTTTTACTTGATCACTATTTTAACGTCAGGTTCCCCACCCCCCATGATTCTATTTTTCATTTAGAACATGTTAGGTGTGGATTTTATCAATGGAGGAAAAATTTGTTTTTTGATTGTAGCCTATTCATTCTACTAAATGGGTACTGGATTTGAAACTACAGATGGGTGAGAATTTTATTTCAGTACATTTTTACAAGAATTTACCAAAATTTGCAAACATAGTATTCAGAATGGAAAGCACTTGCGATTGTAAAAAAAAATAGAATGGGGTCATCCATCCTGGTCCTGGACTTTGAATGGTCAACTCTTGGCTTGAATCCTATGTGTTCAAACCATATTAGTGCTAATTTAGGAGTGTTGTTTCTTCTCTCTCTCTCTCTCTCTCTCTCTCTCTCTCTCTCTCTCTCTCTCTTTTGAAGGTCTCTCATTTTCAAAACCTATGTGTCACCATGTTGGGGTTAGCTATCCCTACAGTATGCAGCTGGTGCAAATGGCAATGAATTATGTTTCCCTTTGCTTTGACAAATATACCTACCAACACTTTGTCTTATTTCACAACTGGGTTGAATAAAGCTTGAGATTCTTTTTTTTTAATCTGAACATTGTGGGAGAAAGCAAAATTGACAGATTTCTCTGTTTATAAATTAAACCGTAGAACAAGAGTTACAAGCACTCTAGGACAGTTGTGGGAACAATACCACCTTTTTCTTTTTGGGATCAAGGACTTTATGTCTGCGGAGATAAAATGTTGCAAGGTGCATGCCGGAAATGAGCAACAGCAGAGTCATAAGGGAGGGGTGCCCCCCTTTCACTCTGTTTTTCCAGAACCCCTTCTCTCTCCCTCCACCCCCCCCCCCGCTTCTTATCCATCTAGCTGCAAGAGTGGAGTGGGAAGAGGAATTTCCCTTGCCAGAGATCCAACCTGATTTCTCACAGAGTATTTTCCTGCCCTCTACCATTTGTGTAAGAATGTGTGGTAGCTGCATAAACAAAGTGCAACAGGCTTACCAGACTGAGGTCATGGTAACGAATCTGGCAGAATCACTTAGAAGGCAGGTGAAAGGGAAAAGAAATCACATTTCTTGTTCTAGGAAATCAAGCCTAGACTGAAGTACAGAAGCCCCAGAGGTGTCTGCCATGTGTACAAATACGTTGATCGAAATCACACGGACAACTTTGTGGTCAGCTGAACATTAAAGGCAAATTGTGTTGTTTATATACCACCCCATTGTGCTCAAAGTACTTTCTTCAGGCTGCGGCATGGTATGGAAATGGCATTGGTCACCCTGCAGGATGACCTCCTGAGGGAGGCTGACAGGGGCAATATAGATTTGTTGATCCTCCTTGCTATCTCAGCAGCCTTTGATACTGTCGACCACGGTATCCTCCTGGGGTGGCTCTCTGAGTTGGGAATCTGTAGTCTCGCTTTGGTGGGCTTTGTTCCTTCTTGGAGGACCGTCCCCAGAGAGTAGAGCTTGGTGAGATGACCTCCACCCCATGGATCCTCATCCAAAGTTGTGGGTCCCACTGATGACACCAAGCTCTACCTCTCCTTTTCTCCTACTGCAGTGGAAGCTGTTCTGACCCTTGAACGCTGCTTGGGAATCGTTCTGGAGTGGATGAGGGCAAATAGACTGAGGTTGAATCTGGACAAGACAGAAATCTTGAGCGTGGGTGGCCCTGGTGTCAGTGGGTTGGGAAACTCCCTCTCCTTTGGGGGAGTGGCTCTTCTTACAAAGAGTCGGGTATGTAGCTTGGGCACCTGCCTGGACCTGGATCTCATCATGGAAACCCAGGTGGCATCTATGGTCTGGGCAGCCCATTTCCATCTTCAGAGGATTGCCCAGCTGCATCTCTGTCTAGATGTGGGCGCACTCAACACGCTGATTCATGCCCTCATAATCTCAAGAATAGACTACTGCAGTGCTCTTTAAGTGGGGCTACCCTTGAGGCTGATGCGGAGACTTCAACTGGTCCAGAATTTGGCAGCCAGATTAATAACTGGGGTAAAGAAATTCCAGCACATCTCCCCCACTCCGGCTGCCCTTCATTGGTTACTGGTTCATTTCTGCATCAACTTCAAGGTTATGATGATAACATTCAAAGCCCTAAAAGGTTTAGGACCTCGGTACCTATCAGAACTCCTGCTCCCAGCCAGATCTGTCTGTAATACCCCTTCTTCACAGGCAGGGCAGTTGAGGGCCTTACCCCGAAGGAGGGCCACTGGGAAAGAACTAGAAACTGGGCCTTCTCGGTGGTGGCCCCCCACCTATGGAACAACCTGCCTATTGAGATCCACCTGGCACCCTCTGGATGGGTTCAAAAGAGCACTAAAGACCTGGCTCTTCTGCCAGGCTTTCCTGGAGCACTAAGATGTTGCCCTCCCTTTTTACCACTTTTATTGCCATCTGTTTTAATTTACCTACTGCAGTGGTGTCGAACTGTGGCCCTCCAGATGTTCTTGGCCTTCAACTCCCAGAAATCCTGGCCAGCAGAGGTGGTGGTGAAGGCTTCTGGGAGTTGAAGTCCAAGAACATCTGGAGGGCCACAGTTCGACACCACTGACCTACTGTATTGTTATGTATACATTTATTTTTATTGTGTTTTTAATATTATGCCTTATATTGTTGTTAGCTGCCCTGAGTGACCTGGTTGCCAGATGGTGCGGGATATAAATTCAAATAATTAATAAATAATAAATAAATCTCTGGGTGGCTTGCAATTTAAATATGCAGGCTACACATTGCCCCTGCCCCCGAGCAGCTGGATACTCAGTTTGCCAACCTTGGAAGGATGGAAAATTGAATTAACCTTGAGCCGCCTACCTGAGTATGGAATTGAACTCAGGTCCTGAGCAGAGTCTTCACTGCAGTACTGCCATTTAGTCACTGTGCCACAGGCTCCCTCTTTTTCAAGGAAGCACAGTGAGCAATTGAACTCCCAATCTATTGGTTCATACCCTAAAATACAACTTACTGAGTTGCCTACAAGGGTCAAGAAGGGACAAGCAGCCTACTGTAAGTCTGCTTGGTTACTTATCACTGTATTGCCTTGGTTACTTTTTGTATATAGCATTGATGGACTTACATAACTCTTCTCCAATCACTCCATTTCTCTTCACCTCTCTGTCCCTTTGCCTCTCTCCTTGTTTCCTTTGACAAGTACAGCAGAAAGCTGTGTACACTGAGCTTCACTTGCAAAGCTCCCTCTCTCCCACTTCAGTAGAGAAAAGTGGTGAGTGAAACACTTCCTGTATCCATGTTCCATCTTCATCAACCCTAGGAAGGACACCTGTATAGGGCATGTGGATGGTGAACAGCAACAATTCAAGCACTCATAGTATGGCTGCTGCCTACATGTGCACTTGCTTGCAAGGAAGTTCCTTGAAGCAGCCATGAGCATCCCTGAATCTCTTGTACCTACAACCTTGCAAGGCACTCTAAGGCCAGCTTTTCTAACACAAAAACTCAAGCAAGACTCATTCAATATTTCTCTCATTTCACATTCTCCCCCAGGGATGGCAAAGTGCAGCCTTCTGAATGTCACTGGACTACAGTTCCCACCATTCTTAGCCAGTGTGGCCAATGGAAGGGAATGCTGAGATGTGCAACCCAACAATATCTGGAGCCCGGTGAGTTACCAATCCCTGATTTACTCTAACACAGGCAAGCTGTTCTCTATAGATTTATCTGGAAGTAAATCCCATTGACATGGACAGGACCACACAGTAAATAACCTTTCTCCCCAAAATAATACCATCTTTATTTGACACCTCACTTTGAATATAAGCAACACAACTGAGCTGTCAGCCAAATAGGCCATTCCACTGAAACTGGTGAGTGAAATCAAGATTGAAAATGACACATTGTCTGTCAAAATGACAAAGCCCATACAGGCGTCATCTGTCTCAGCAGGGATCATCCCAACACAGAGCAACAACAAAACAAAACAGCTGGTCTTCAGCCCAATCCATACTTATCCAGGTGTCAGCCCCACAGAGCACAGAGGGATTTCTGGGACAGTCTGTAAGGCTAGGAGTTTGTAAAGAGTTTACATGGAGTTTTAGCTGAATGAGTGATGCACTGTCTGGATTGCACATGCAATGACAACAAAGTGTTATTCTATTCTTATTCTTAGCGCCTCCTGTCATGAGGTTCCAAACTGCCTCAACCACTGAACAAGTTAAAAGTACTCTCTTTTTTTGGTGGGACCCCCCCCCCCAAAAAAATTACATAAGCCAACAAATTGCCAGTTAAGTGAAAATATTAAAATATATATTGGAGAATGGGTTGGGTTACAGAGAAGACATGACTTGTTATAGCAGCTTCATTGAGTACCAGTCCATTTCTGGGTTCAAGTAGAAGTACTGGTTGTAACTCTGTAAGGCCTCTATGGCTTCATTCAAGGCTCCTGGAAGGACTGTCTTGTCCCACATGAGCCTCCACATGATCTGAGATCTTCAAGTGAAGCCTGTCGCTCATTATTGCCACTCACCCAGGTATGTTTTGTTCAGATGCGAGAGAAGGGCTCTCAGTGGCTGCCCCCAGACTATGGGACTCCTTTGCCCCTGAAGCTAGGTTGACCTAGGCTGGCACCTTCCCTGTTCTCTTTCCTTTGGCTGGCACACACCTTTTTATTCAGGAAACCTTTCAACAGTTGGTTGAGTGTTGAAGAAAAGGATTTTAAAAGCATGATACTGTGCCTTTTTGCTTTATTGAAGTGTTTTTCTTTAACTGGTTTTTAATCTAGCAGTGTTTTAATATCATGGTTCATCTAATTGTGATTTAATATGTTAATGTTTTTGTATGTGTTTACCTATACCTAGTACTGCCTTCTCTTTTGTCACACAGTATGATATAGAAGATAAGATATGCTTTCATGGCATGGAAGATTTGTTATATTTCAAAAAGAAAATCCGTGTAGCTTTCTATAAAATGGATGGGAAATGATTTGAATGCTCTCCTGATAAACATAAATATGAAAACAAAATTATTTGGGTTCATACTTTCTTGGAGCAGGACTCTGGGTACTGAGGATAGAAAGGGTTGCAATGTTTGCCAATTCCTGCATCCCCTGAAGGCTCCTGCACCCCAAAACATTTACTTTGGGGGCTTTAGGTTTTGTGCTAAATATTGTGTGACGTAGCTGTAGGGCTGAAGAAAAAAGAAAGAATCAGCTAAAGTTGCCACCCCGCTCAGACATCCATTGGGGAGGCTCTGCTGAGTTCTGGTTGCCTTCACCAATGGAAAGTTCCTTCCTGTTCACAGAGATCAAACTCAAAGGATGGCCTACCTGTTCACTGAAGCAAATGATAACCACTCCTTAATTTCAGTTAAACAGGAAGTGATAGCAGAAAGGATTAGTGTCATGGCAGAATAGTGTTGTTTGTCAGCTTTCACCGTAAGGGCTGCCACAGTATGACTGTACTAGAAGAAAACTTACATTTTGAGTGCGTGAGGGAAGCTGCTCTCTCCTGTTTTAGAGAATGGCCTAAATCAAGTGCTCAGTGTTACCAAAGGAAGCATATGGGGTGGGACACTTCCCAGATTTCTCAGCAGGACTGGAAAGCACACAGAAAGATTTGGAGGAGAAGGGAACTGACCCATTCTTCATTCTGTGGATGGCAGCAGTTCCCTTACTGGAAAAGCCAACTGGTTCTTGCTCACAACTTGTCCCTGAGCTAACAAGGATGGGAAAGGATTAACGCCTGTAATCCTGGACCTTGGTGGATAATTGGGTGGAAATACCTGTTAACTACTCAGCTCTAATTATTAGGTGACATGCTTTGTATCATGTTAAAATACTAACTGGACTATAAACAGCCACTCCCTGCAAATTCAAAGGACATAATGAAGCACTCAGGGTGGCTTCTGTCAACTGAAGCAGGACAGAAAACAGTTTGTCTAATGAAAACACCTCAATTCAGGTGTCTCCTTTTACCAGCCCTTCCTCCACAAGCACAGCTTTGTTAGGCGCCATTGGCTAGAAGGTCCTAATACACTCCATCTGCTTTTCATGTCACTCAAAACATGCAGATTCACTTAGCTCACGCCGTGCAAATGAGAGCATCAGTTTCCACCTTCATGAATAGACCTCAAAATATCCCTACTCCCCCCCCCCCCGTTAACACTTCCCCCTGTTCCTTATTTGTAAACGATGACTATGTGCATCCCTTAGTCTATCACTGGAAGTTAGTTTTCTGGACTGCAACCCAGGTAGCCCAGCTGGCAGAGGGATGGTGAGAGTGGCCACCCAAACAGGTCACCTTCTAAGGATATGATCTATTAAGAATGATAAAGAAATAAGCTGAGACGAGGCCATGGTTGAAGGTGGTGTGCTCTATCACAGTTTACCAACTGTGGTTGGTAAAATTTTCTTTATGCCCAGGCTGTGTCCATTTGTGTAGTCTCTTTGCCTATGTTTGGTCATACTGGCTGGAAGATTCTGGGAATTGTAGTCCAACAAAGTGACTTCTCTAGCCCCTGATGCCCTTGGGACTGCCACTCCCTGCAGCCTATCTGTGCACATAAGGCAAATCCTACAGAAGCTGCTCTCTCCCCTCCTGGTCCTTGTTTACTGCCTATTCCCTTGAAGCAGCCACCAAGTGAAATTCTCTTTCTTTCAGATGCAACCGCCAGAGCTTGATAGCTGTGTTGATAGCACTTTTGACTGGAGCAAAAACCTATGTATTTATATTTTTATGTGCCACCTTTCTCCCCATAGCAGACTCAGCTAAATCTATACAACAAAATGGCATGTCGGTATCAGATTTTTTAAAAACAACAATTAAACATATATCAAGATTAGAAACAATTTTGGAACATTTTTTTTTAAAAAAACACTTAAAAATCTCTAAGTCAAATCAACAAGGGATTCAGGAGACATTGCTTAAAAGCCTGCCGGAAGAAGAGGTCTTTGCCTGACAATGGAAGGGCAAGCGGGAAGGGGCCAACCTGGTTGCTGGAGGCAGTGCATGCCAAAGCATGAGAACAGCCCTTGAGAAGGGCCTTGCTCGCTCTCGCTCGCTCTCATGTCCTCCTCACCAAACGAGCTTGGGAAAGTGGCGGAACTGAGAGAAGGGCCTCCCCAGAAGATCTTAAAAGCCCAGTAGGGATTATACAATCCTTCAGACAGCCTGGACCCAAGCTGTATAGGGCTTTATAGATAATAACCAGCACTTATAAGCAGACATGTGTTCAGCCTCGTAAGTGTTCTGTAAATTAGGTCACTACCGTTCCCATTTTATATGACGGGAAACTGGGATGTAATTACTCTATTACAAGAAGTCTGTGGCAGAGAAGGAATGGGAACACACCGTCCCAGAACGAAGACTGAGGGCAAACAGGGACACATATCACACGCACTCAAGCTCCGTAACATGGTCCATAGCCCCCACAACGTCCTTCAGCTCTATCCAGCAGTTAAATATTAAGTCACACACTGTAAACTCTACAGGAATCTCTCCAACAAGGATACGGGGATGGGGGCCTGGTTCAGGCTCTTCCGAAGTTTCCCTCCCAGCTCTACAACGAATCTGCCTCTCCCAATACTGAGCTCACACAACTGGTACTAAATGCTGGAGAACATCATGTTAATAGCCTCTTCCCTTTTTGTTATAATAATCTCTAATTTGGTTTGTGAAGCTCAAAAAGAGAAGACTGCATTGCTCATCTGTGGAATTACAGTCTTGAACAAATCTGAAAGCCAAGGATGGCCTAACAGGGCGAATTATTAAAACAAAGAGCCTATGATTAACCACAACCACCCTTTTCCTGCCACACCCAAACAAGACAGTCATTACATCACTGTTGGACGGCGGAAGGCCAGAGTTGTGTTTTACATCTCAGTTTTCACAATTTCAGTGGCATGCCCCTGGCAAGAGAGAGGTGGATACCACATGGCTGTACTTGCTTAAATGGCTCTCAGTTTAAGCTTATGTAACTAACTACACAAGTACAGTTTCTACCAAAGAAGAAGAAGAAAGCCACACCCCAAACCAAAGCAATGTATCTCTGTGCCTTGGATAAGTCACCATGGCTGGAACGACATGTCTGCAACTATCTACAGCAATGGCATTTACTATGGATGAGCTGCAAAACAGACTCAAACCCGCTGGCAACTCACATCCTGTTTTAAAACAATTCCTTGCATTAAAACAACCAAGCAGATTGAGTCTCAGAATCTCTAATTGATCAGGTGACTTAAGAACCCTTCTTTTTCTCCATTTGTGGGTTCCCTGAAGTCCTCCTTCTACGTGAACCTTCTGAGGGGTTTTACTGATTGATTGATTTTGATTTATTTATTTATTTATTTATTTAAAATATTTTTACTCTGCCTTGGAAGGACCCAAACTGAAGCACTGCTGCCATTTTTTTAAAGGAGCCACTGTGATCGAGTGATTCCAGAACCGAGTGATGCAAGAATATATTGTGTAGTTATAAACAAAAATATATTTTTGTTTATAACTACACAGTGACACTAGCTTTGCAGACTGACTAAAGAATTGCTGAACATTGTTAAAAACAGCACAATACTAACATGTTTTGTCTTGTTAATGTCATGCTTGCTTGCTAAATTGTGGTGGAGGAAAAGGAGGAACCAGAAGCTGGTTTGGAGTCATAGAGTTGCGGCTTTGTCTCATGGGCAGTACAGAAGGCAGAAAGATGGTGGGGGTTAGAGGGCAGGCTACTTGGCTGCAGAGAGAGAGAGATTCTATGAGGACAGGTAACAGGTGACAACAGTTGGTAGAGAAATGTCTTTGCAAGAGATGAAGGCAAGCTGGGGAAAACGGGCAGGGGTACATATTGGCATGTGATTGCAGAGAGCAGCCAGAAATGGGAGATGTTTCGAGGGACCTTGGCTACTCATTACGAATCTGTTGCAGAGTTTTGAATTTCTAGTTAAAATCCTCTAGCTATGCAGCAGAAATGTAGGGATCCACAGAGCAGAACGGCATCAAATTCCTCAGATTAGTTCACCTCTTTTTCTCATCAAGTGGAATGAGTAATAAAACAAATGCACTTTTTAATTCCAGCTCTGTCTGCTTTGTCTTGCAAAATGATGGACTGGCATAAAGGTTTGTGCCTGCAGTTCTGCAGTGCAGTGCTTACACCGGGGCCATACATCTTAGTTTTAAAGAAGTGAATCATTTATTTTGGAAGGACTACACCTCCATGGAATGCATACCTTGAGTGTAAAGTCGACCGTGTCATAAACACATGTGAAAACTGCCTTGCTGGAACCAATTAATCTGCTAATCCAGCATCCTAATAGCAGCCAGATAACTGCCTTTCAATGGCCACAAGCATGGCATGAAGGCAATGGCCAGCCTCTGCAGTAGTGGCCCAGCAACTTTGGCTGGATTGCTTCTACAATCCCTGCTAGACAGCACCATCCATCAGAATGGACTCCAGGTGTTGCAGTCTAGAAATATCTGGATAGCCACCCATTCCTGCACCAAGTGATTGTGGGAAACAATGACTGACAGACCTTCCTTCACGAAGGCTTGAGTGAAGGCTAAGGCCTGTTTGTTGGTCATGCAATAGCCTCAGCCATGCATAATAGGTGCAGTTGCAGGTCAGCAATGATAACATTTGTTCAAAAGGCCATCAGTCCCTCTCAGGGATGTGTGGTAGGGGAGAAATTTACTTTTGGGGACTCCAGCATATAAAACACCTTAGCCAGCGTGGTTATTGCCTATCCCATCTCTGGTCCCTCTGCATGCAGTTGGTCTTGCTCCCTGGGGAGCTTGCCTAGCATTGCAACTGTGAGAAAAAAGCAACCTCGCGTTTTTGACCCCAACCCCTTCCTTTGGGTGCTGTGATCAGGTTCAAGCATTCAGCCCTGTGTACCTCCTGAATGCCACCGTGTTCAGAACAGAAGGAAGAGTAGGAGGGCTGGCATGTTAATGCATAAAGCCACTCCTAGCTATAAATGACTATTCAATCTGCATTCTTCAGGGGAGCACTTGCCATATCTCAAAATGAGAATACACTGGGAAAAAATGGCTAACTGTGGTCTTTAATTTGTCAATAATGATTTTAGACCATGACCCTTAATAGGACATTGTCACATTTCCTGTGATTTATGCCTTGTGTGATGACATCAGTACCAATATAGCTGATAAAAGAACACTTATATTGAAGCAAACAGGATGATGAATGGAGTACAAGTCTACTTACTCATCTCATTACTGACTCTTCTGTTCGCCACAGAGCTAATGTAGCGAGTCATTGTGTGCCTTGGGAGTATTTTGCAGATTGAATTTAATGGCAGACAGGCAGGATACGTAGAGTTGCACAAGCTCCTGAAATGGCGAGATAGCATATTTTTTTAAAATATATGATGACGCACTTTGGGTAATGCAAGTGACAAACAGGGACTAACTCCTTCGAGCTAAGTTGTAAAGAGAAATCAAAGAGCAACCCAAAAAAGGCCTTCAGTTCTACTTCTACGGCTTTTCTACATCACAGGAGTGGAAATACATAAATGAATAAAACAAGGGAAAATAGATCACCTTTTCTTTTCTTTTCTTTTCTTTTCTTTCTTTCTTTCTTTTTTGGATCAGCAAGACAGCTACTTCATCTAGGATTTCATACTTTGATCCCTCTTCAGTACAATGTGACAGGCGCTCAAAGCCAACTTATTTGGATAAAAAAAAAAACCCTTAAAACTTGAGAAGCTGCATCCGCTACGAGCGCCAAGATCCTAAAGGAGGTTTTTCACTGCCCTGCTTGCTGAGAAGCGCTTGCCAAACACAGGTTTGCCAAACACAGCTAAAATCATGCTATTGTTCCAGGGCCTTAATGCCTGTCGACCTTTATGTCAGTGTGTGTGTGTGTGTGTGTGTGTGTGTGTGTGTGTGTGTCTGTGTGTCTGTGTGTCTGTGTGTCTGTGTGTGTCACTTGTCATCTACCTCCCTTTTCTCTACTTTGTCCAAAGAAGAATTCGTCATACCCAATTCTTCTAATAAAACCAGTTTGTTGTTTAACATGACTTCTTTGATTTTTTTTATCTTGGTTGTCATCATCCAACCTCAACAACAAATCATAAGTCTTTACATTATTAAAACTGGGTATCTCTTCGTGGTAAGATAACGGGAAATAACTGTTAACTTCTTGGGTCCATTTGGGTCTGGCACCCATCAACTCTGGTGTGTTCTCAGCCCATTTCAAGTTTGTAGATGGGATGTCGTAGTTGTTGAGCCACGTATCTTTCTCTGTCAGGGTTTGAAGGGGCTGGGCCCACAGGGCTTCTCGGGAATCACTATACATTTTTGCCTTTCTCTCCTTTGTTCTTCTCTCTTCACCCACGCCCTATATTCCTTCTTTTGCTTCCACTCTTCAGTCTCCCCCCCCCCCCAGTATGGTGGCTTTTTATACATTTGTCGCCTCCATTCCCTTTCAGCGTACTCACGAGGCACCTTGCACTCTACCCACTCTCCTGTCCAAGGATCCTCCTGGATCAACTCTACCAGCTCTTCCTTTTCCTCTCCTTTCTCCTCTCTTCCCCAACATGCTCCTGCCTCCACCCCTCCTTTTCCCTCCTTCTTATCCTCTTCCTGTCCTGCCCAATTTGCACCCCCTTTAGCCTCTTCCTTTATTTCTAGTTTATTTAATTCCTTTTCTGTTATTCCTATCTCTTGTGCTTCTTCCTTTACTTGAGAGGTGGACGGTACACTCTCCTGATCTTTAACCAGGTGGCTTGTCACCTCACGGGGGGGGGGGGGGAATCAAACTTGCAGATGAAGTTCATAGACACGTTTATTTTCAGAAAAAACAATTGCAAACCAATGCAAGCTAATTTGAAAAGTACGAGAGTTCAGAAAAAGCTCCTGTTGTAACAATCCAATATTTTCAGGATTTAAAGGATCTCCTCTGCTCATCCTGGACTATCTGTAGTGCTTAGGCTCATGCTGGGTTGCTGACGGTTTAGCGGAGAGACACTAAAGCTTCTCCAAACTTTTGAGATACGAGAAGTAAACATACTTGTAGGTTTTCTCTGTATAGGTGCAGACTTCTAAAGAAGTTAATTGGATTTGATCCCCTAGCATTAATGGGAGCTGCACAAGATCCAGGCTGCACCCTTGTCCAACACCCATTCAATTCCATGAGACTTGCAGGGATCAACAACTCACGGACTGCATTCAGAGCCATTAACAGACATCACTTAGTCTGGTCACTCCAAGTAAATAATTTATACATTAACAGCCCCTCTAAAGAGATCTGTTCCTTAAAGTATAAAGAGTGTGGCCCATTAACAGAAAAGTCTGGGAGTGTAATAATGAAAGTGGAGGGAATCCCTTGGGCTCTAGGAGCCCTGCAGATGTCACCAATAATTCTCGTGAGCCTTTGTGAGCTACTGATTTTGCATGTCGAGAGGGGTGCTAAAAGCAGTTTTATTAGTTGGGTTTTAGTGCTCTGGCCAGCTGCACTCTTTGGCTCTATAAAAGGTAATTACTTCCAATAGTAACAAGCTAATTGATTGCTAATTAAATCAATTGGCACACTAACCGCTGTCACAGAGTGACAGATTAGCCAGTCACATGACAGTGTGTTCGTAATGAAAAGTGGACATGGTCTGAGTGTGATTGACACACCAGATGAAAAGTGATTTGGACTCTCATAGGTGGTCATGCAGAGGGCATGGCAAACATGATTGATTCGATGGCGACTGTCAGAGAGGAAATGGGAACTGAATGGGATTTTTGGGGGGGGGTCTGCCTTGGAAACTCACCACATGATGCTCCACGTTGCTCCCATGTAAATAAGCTAGGCGGAGGTTTCCTGCAAAATGAAATATATTAGCCTGCGAGAGAAATGGGTGCTGAGGAGAATGGCATCAGGATAGAGAAAATAATTAAAGACTCCCTTACTTGAGAAGGGGGGGGAGTAAAAAGGGGAGGGAGAAAAATGCCTGCTAAGGATGAAAGACGGGAACTATTGCTTGACTTTGTTGTATAAACCAGTCTAGTTTTTTCGACTTGAAGAGAGCCATCTGCCAGTGTGGTTTTGTTGCTTTACCACAGCTAAGAATCTGCCTAGACAGGAGCTTTGTTTACTGGTTGTAATCCTTCCTGAAAGGCTCTTCAAATGGTTTGCCATTTAAAAACAGAAATATATCATTTACTGATGTGTTTGGTTGCATGATGTGTAATCCAATTTACATTTGTTAAAGTGAAATTCTTTGTCACTTGGCATCTTTCTTTTGCTTCATGAAGAAACATTAAGAAGTGAAGATTAGTCAGAACTACATTCAGTTGATCAATGCAGTGGAATTTTAGTCAGTTATTGCCATATTGGTTTTCCACAGAGCTTTCATCGTAACTGGCTTTGGTTGGGCCTGCATTCAATTGTTAGTACTGTAGACCCATTCAATCAATGGAATGCACATCCTGCTGACCTACCACATTGCTATTGATTCAATTGGTTTACTATAGATGGGGCTAACAATAGCCTTTACGCCAAAGGCTTTTATTAAAATAACTTTAATGACATGTAAAATGTTAGCTAAACTGTTATACACTGCCTACTGTAATTGTTTCAAAAATAGATTTGAAAGGAAACTAATATGTTCAAAAACTTGTTTGTAACATCTAAAGTTTTTCCTGAAGTTTAATTTTAAGACACTTTAGACTAGTTTCAGGACCATCTTCTTAAATATGTGACATTTCCTTAGAAAGTGTCGGTGGATACTACAGTCCATAACCATATTTTGATCAAAAATGACTGTGATTGTATGAATGTAACGTCATTGTATCTTGACACTTAATAAGAGTGACCATTATGCACATTCTTTCATAAGATGTAGTTAGCTGTAAGGACAAAAGTAGATTGGTATATGAGCCTGATCTGATCTTGTCTCATGTTCTGTATGAGTTATCATTCTCCAAGCATGGGACATTAACCTTAAAAAAATTAATTAATTGCAATTATAGTTTGAAATTGTAACCAACCATCTAAAGTAGATAGTTACTGACATGATTACAATATTTTAAAAGTAATTCTTTACTTTCTAATTAATCAACTATAACTTAAATTGTTCTTTTCAGTTGTTTTTTTAAATCTTAATGCTACAAGTCACTAACCTTTGTTTTAGAAATTTGGGGAAACTCTTCCATCTCATAAAGAATATTCAGTTCACCATCATGTCTAATCATTATCTGTTGACTTTTATACTGTCCATCTGGTTACCAAGGCCACTCTGGGTGGTTCACAGTGCAATAACACATCAGACAATCTTATAAGTGCCTATGAGAATGAGATTTTGTAGTACGATTCTCACTGGGCAAAATCTGTTCTTTCTGGTCAGCCAGCCTAACTTCAGACTTCAGTGGTATTTAGAATGTGTATTCATTTATGTAGTCAAACTTAATACAGGCTTAGTATTATGTGTCTAATGATCAAAGAATGAGAGAGGAGGCTTACTCAGTCATGCTAAAATGGTGTGAAGAGCACGTGAAAAGAGCTTGCCCTACACCATCTCTTTCAACATGCAGAAGTGAAACTTCAAAAAGTGTAAGCTCTTTCTGGCAGGCAGAACATGGAACAACTAGGGGTTCTGGTTCATGTGGAGAGCCTGAATAGATAAGTCTACATCCCTCTCCTCATGCTTTCACTTCCGTAGGACTAAAGTGACCGAGGAGGGAGTGGTTCTAGGCTAGGACATTCTCCGGACTGTGTGTGCTCTCTACATGTTTTCAGAATTGCTGTATGTGAGGGAGCAAGTGAGGGAATGAGGGAGTCTTTTTGATTAGCAGGGACAATGACCTCTTCTGACAGACTTCCATGTTCTTTTTGAACTTAGCAGCAATCCTCATTTTAGATGGGAGAAAGACAGATATTCTTGATAATAATACATTGATTGTAATGATTAGGGTGGCTTGTCTTGCACAGGTAATTAAGAGCCATCATCTTTTCAAAAGACCCACTACTACCAGGACTCAAACTACCAGAACTGGGGCACTCTATGTCAAACCTGATGACACGTGCCCCCATGTCCACATGTCCCATGATTCCATGGTTGATGGTCGGGCAGGGTCCTCGTCCAGCAGCAGACCACCTGCTTTATATGCAGACTATATTGGACATCCAGTGAAGAAGGAGTCTTAGGCAATCAACAGTGGAAAATTTCATGACATTAGAGACCCACTATTAATCACAGTAGGCAGTACTAGGATAAATAAAACAACAACAACAAATCTGATCTGTCACAGAGCAGTTTCTTAAGAACACAGTATTTGGGGGGTACCTTTCTGGAGTCAAAGCTTCCCCCCCCCCCACCTGCTATGTTGTCAAATGATAGGTTTGCCTCATGGTGAAAATATAATATATATCAAATCAGCTCCAGCGCAGTGCCATCTTTATTCAACCATACAACAGTGGTCTGGTATGAATTGGCATAGGTTGGCCTGTATCGTTATGATAGATAAGTCAACCCAAATAGCTTTCTGCTGGGTATGTTGTAAACAGGGTAACGAGGACAGAATAGAAAATGTAAATGTTTAGTGTCATAAAAGCAGGAAATAAAGAGGAAGGGGACTTGAATGGAAAAAGATCTTGGGTGCTGCAAAAGATAAAATGGCACCAGCCAATGCCAGGCATAATAGGAGCAGGTGCCGTTGTCCACCCTTCACAATGCCTCTCGCTGCTGCCTTGCTGAGCCTCTCCTGTTCCAGTAGCTGCTCTCCCCAGGGGGTACTTTACCAGAAGTGCCAGAAATATCTAAAATGTGGGCTTTAAAGGGGGAAAAATGTGATAGGAACAAATGCTTCACTTGAAGCTGCAGCATCATGCATAAACCATTCCATCTGTGACCCAACACAGCTCTCCGATCCAGGTTTCCTGTGATGAAAAGCGAGCGCCTTCCACCATTTGCCCTCTCTGGCCCCTTTCTTTTATTAAATGTACCGCGTGTGATAAGGACCAGCCAGGATACGAAGATAACTAGACACCGTGTTTGTACTCCAAAGGCTGTCCTTTCAGCCAAGAGAGCAGGTTGCAGGCAAATCCACTAATCCCCAGAAGAAAACGCATAAACACACACACACACACACACACACACACAGACACATACACACTCATGCTCACACAAAACAGTTAACAGAGGAAAAGGTATTTTGGAAGGGTTTATACAGCTGGCATAGTCTCTGGAAGGAAGGTCTATTACTAAGTGGAAGGACTAGCAGGTTCATTCTTTTTTCTACTTCTCAGATTTTTATTTAATTTGGTAGCCCCAGTTCTTCTTTACTACAGGAAGGTCTTTTGAGAGATTTTCAAGCTTCCCTATAATATTGAAAGAACAGGGGAGGAAATGAAATGTTGCTTTTAAACAAGAAAGAAAGGATGAGGAAGATTGAATTTTAACTCCTAAACTACTGGATTTACCAAATCCTTAATTCAGAACCAGGTACAGTCGGTCTGAAATGACTGGGTATTAAAAAAGCTCAAAAGCCCTTCTTTGTTAATCTGCTGTTAACAGGTAATAGGAGAAGGAGATGAATGGAAGGGTTTGTTATTCTGTGATTATCTAACCCATTTCTATGGGTTAGAGAAAGGTCATTGTGTAATAATATATATACATAAAATGAAAGCCAAGTCACCACACAAGTTCCAGAAGGGCAGCCATGTTAGTTTGCAATGGCAAGAAATGCTAAAGGGTAGTAGTCATTAATTTTCTCCATCCTAGACCCCAAGCTTTACTCAAACTTGCCTGTGTCAGGCCCCTTCTTAATTTTTAGTGAGAGATTTTTGTGATGGTACTGATGCTGGTGCAACTCATCTTGAGCAAGAATGGAAACCAGTCCCATATGACAGGGTACTAATTCATTCTGGAATACATAGTCTTAGAAAATAATATTCCAAATCAGCTAAAATGGCTGTGAGAAAAGGTATTTTCAAAAAGATCATTATTACCAGTAAGGCCAGCCCAATTATTAGGCACAGGAAAGCGGCCATTTCAGGCTGCAGATATTGAGGTAGGGAGCAAGGAGTTGGAGGAGACACTGTGTGGGTGGACAGAATAGCTTTGTGCCCCTAAATGTTCCTGTTGTTCTCAGAGCCCATCAAGGGTGCATGGGGGACTGTCTGTGGCCAGTGCTGAAGACACAACTACCAGTCTGATTTGTTTCTGTACATGAAATAGATGCTCAGGGGCCTTTTTCTCCTGCACCTCAAGCAGCATTTGTACTAATTACAGGAGGATGAAAAACTGAAATTCAATTCGTAAAACACACACGCGTGCACACACGCACGCACGCACGCACGCTCGCGCGCACACACACACACACACACCACCCTCTGGTTTATGAATGTGAGATCCTGTGCTTCTTTATCCACAATTCAAGACACCAGCAGATGTCCCAATATTGTTGCATAACATTGTGTCCATGTTGCTTGCAGGAAAAAGGATGCCAAACGTTATATGGCAAAGGGCACTCTGAATGTTGACAATGCCCATCTTGTCAGTCAAGATGGTCTACAAGATACCCTCTTGTGCTCACTACTGGTCACAAAGAGACACCAAGCAGGAGAGCATCCCAGAAGCTGGCTTTTTTTTTAATCAGTTAACCATTTCTCATCCAAACACAAAGTGATTGTCAGGGCTGTCTTTCAACAAGTTCTGTAGGTATCTCTTGCTTGGAAAACATGGCTGATCATCAAGTGCTCTACTGTGGGGGTGGGGGAAATTGGCAGGAGCTTATACATTCAGCTCAATCATACTTAGGAGTGAACTGCCGTTAAACTCTTTCCAGATGTGTACGGAGAGAGAGATGCCTTTGACGTCACATTTCAGATCTTGGATTTTGCAGATTTAGAGGATGGAAGTCTTTCTGCTTTCTTCTCATCTGCATCAAGAACCTTCCTTTTTCTTCCCTGAAGCCAAATTTGTTGCTGATCTGACGTCTAGTATAAAAGTTATAATTTTTTTTGTTTGGAAACCACCACCACCCCCCGTGTAGAATTGCCTTGTAGAATGATTTGCTCTGCCAGCACATTAACCTCACTGCACTCTTGTACAAATGATAATACAACAAATATAAGGCATGCTGCCAGGAAGAATCAAAGGGCACTGAAAGCAATGGAAGACTGAACTGAATGAAGCAAACTATGGTGAATGTAATATGAATGGCAGGAAAAAAAATACTGGTAACATCTGTGCAGAACCTGGAACTTTAAAGAAAACAAATGCTCTGAAAGATCCCTAAAACCTCCTTCTATTGCTTAAAATGGAATAGTTGTTCTTGACTGATAGTTCTTAGTATTTCATTTTCCTTAATATTATGTCAAGAGCATCATAATCCTGAATACCACACAAACTTTTTATGCTGGTGCATATTGGGTGATGGCAGACTTCTGCCTCTTTTCAGGACAACTGTTGCATGAAGGAGGGAGATTCCCAGGGTCAGCAGATCATTCATCCACTCCACACTGTCCAGGACAGCCTTCACTGGCTATGCTTACGCTTTACTCTGGGGACTTTTCAGAGTGAGGTAGCAGGTGAGAGAGCGGTTCCAGGTATTCTCCTACTGTGCCAAACTCTGCAGTTGGAAAGCTGTCAGCATCTTTTAAACTTTAACTTACCTTGTTTTTAATTTAGGGGGGGGTGTCTGTCCCATGAGCACCCCTGGACTCTTTGCTCATGATGGAGCTGCACAAATAATCTTGATTTAGTAATTGTTTCGCCATTTGGCTGAACACAGAAGACATCCTTATTGAATATCATTGTCTGATTAGGGAGAATGATCAATGCCACTTCATTATTGACAATCTAGGAAGTTCCCACACTGAAGAAATCCTGTGGGTTTTTTTCCCTGTGAATATTATATTTTACTAGCTTCTCCGCCAATGTGATACATTTGAAAAAGAGTGAGGGCTGGCACACGTAAACCTTGAGGCGTAGACCCACTGTTCTCTTTATATATTGTAAGAAATTAAGCTTCACTTTATTTGTTTGTTTTTCATCTTAAGTTACCACTCCATAGATAGTTAAGGCTATTTTTATGAAATCTTAGCAAAATACCTGTGACACTAATGAACTGTAGTTAGTCTTCAGACATGTCAGTTACTGGCTCAGGAAACTCGTTGTTGCCCCTGGCTGTAGTATCTCTTTATTTGGGAGCATCTCTTTATTTGGGGGGACTGGAAAAGCAGCTGTTAAATCCAGATGGTGTCTGGCTTTCTCAATCTCTATTGTAATGTACCTTTAGGGAGGAACCCCTAAAAAAATTCACACAGGATTTTACTGTTAGTAAAGGGGGGAGATTATTGCATTTTATTTAGCTGAGTATGTGATCAGGATTATCCTGCACCCTGTAAAATACCCTGAAAGCTTCAGTTCCTCAGTGTTGAAGAACAGTTTCCCCCTCAGCTATTGTGCAATGTGGTGCCACCTCATATTTCTCCTCAGGCACCACAATGTCTTAGGCCACCCCACGAAACACCATGGTAGTAGCATAATTTTGGTTGTGCAACAGAGCACAACACAGTATTTATAAGGGACCTGGATGATTATTGAAAGAAAATTGCTGTTGGCTTTGATGTGAATTCTGCAGGAACAGGGATGGCAGAGTTGAATACTAATAACGCTGTTCAATGAGAACCATGTTAACACCAAGGAATGGTTTATTTTGCATACTGCTCAAGCCCTTTCCCCGCTCTCCTTAAGTGTATTTAGGGCACCCCTCCTACAATTAGAGCTGAAAACAAAGAAATGAGCCTTATCAGAACTTGGAGCCAGTATCTTGCCTCAGCACGGAGGAGATATTTTGATGATACAGTTTTCATTACTAAAAAAATGCTATGGCATAATAAATTAATTCAATGTTGTGCACTTATCTATTAGACACATTACTACAGAAATATAAAAATGTTAATTATTCATTATCATCCCTGTGATTATTTGTTGCAGCTGATAATTACATTGAATGTATTTTATATCAGTAATAACCTTCTGTCTACATTTACGACATATCATATCTGGGGGGCTTGTCAAGCTTTTTCCCCAAAGCCTTTTCTTTATTAAGACACAGACCTCAAGAGTACATAACCTTTATGTTGAAGGCAGATTCTTCCCCTCCTTCATATAAAGAGCAAATATTATAGATTAATTAATCCAATGTGATTATAATTTAATCACCCTTCCTGGCTGTTCACTGGGGACTTGGCTGTTATTCAGTGGCTCATTCATATTGTTGAGAAGTACAAATTCAGCCATAAATTTTTTGTGTGTCCAGTTCATTCGTGGCACAACAAACAGAAGTCAACAGCCCCAATCCATCTCCAGTGACGCATAAGCAGAGCGTCAACAGCCGACCAGCCATGGGAAAGGATGCGTGGGAATGGACATTCAGAAGTGTGTTGGAATGTCCATCCAGCTCACAACAAGGCCTTGTAGGCTGCATCCTCACTCATGTATATGAATGCACATCTGATCGATACCAACAGGTAACATGTGTGAATAAGCTTGCTTAAGGATATATAATCGAAGGCAAAAGCATCACTTCTTTTAAAGACAATTTTGGGAGTGACACTCCTCTCCCAAAAGATAATTTTCAGAGCTCTTACAAACAGTAGATAATCAGTCTTAAGGTTTATACATGAACAGACGCGGATGTGTGTGGCAGCTCCATTGTGCCACTTGTGATCCATTATATTCAGCAGGATTCAGTCAGAACTAATTTTAGTGGGATTGGGACCTCTGCCTGTCTACACACACACACACAGAGAGAGAGAGAGAGAGAGAGAGAGAGAGAGAGAGAGAGAGAGAGAGAGAGAGAGAGAGCTCTTACAAAGGCTACAGAACAATACAGACCAATAATTGTCTTGTTTTTAACAAGAAAGCCACAAAGAGAACATTCTCAACCTGTATGTACCTGACCAAAAGCTACATGTCCAAACATATTTTTATAAAGGA
Organism: Pogona vitticeps; assembly: GCF_051106095.1. NCBI lineage: Eukaryota > Metazoa > Chordata > Lepidosauria > Squamata > Agamidae > Pogona > Pogona vitticeps. The sequence continues at coordinate 229,452,761 of NC_135783.1, read as the reverse complement.
GTAATTTGCTAGTCACTGGTGTAGAATCACTCTTTCTTTCCAGCCCTTCTCAGTGAAAATGACACCCACACACGCGTGTACACACACACACACACACACACACACACACACACACACACACACACACACACACACACACACACACACACACACACACACACACTCCTTCACAGCATTCTTGGAATGAAATCATAGCTAGGGCAAAGATGGATCAGGCTGTATCACAGGCTAGAGTTGACATCCTGCAGTTTAATAATCAAAAGTCTCCCTCCTGAAATAAAGAAAATACATTGAGTAAAGGAAAGCAGAATGGGTCTTTGTGTGAAAACAAAATAAACTTCTGGGTTTCAGAATATTTACTCTTATTTAATGCTAAGCATAGATCTTCCCCACCAAGCCCCTGTGCAAGCATTTGGTTCCAACTAATGGATCTGAGGGATCTAGTAAAGCAACAAAGTGGATCTCACAAGCCTTTGGTATGCCCTGGTAAAGGTAAAGGTTCCCCTTGACAATTTGTCCAGTTGTGTCTGACTCTAGGGGGCAGTGCTCATCTCGGTTTCCAACCCATAGAGCTAGTGTTTGTCCGAAGACAATCCTCTGTGGTCACGTGGCCAACAGAACTAGACATGGAACGCCGTTACCTTCCCACCGTGGTGGTACCTATTTATCTACTCACATTTTTGATGCTTTTCAACCGCTAGGTTGGCGGGAGCTGGGACAAGCGACGGGGGCTCACTCCGTCGCATGGATTCAATCTTACGACTGCAGGTCTTCTGACCTTGCAGCACAGAGGCTTCTGTGATTTAACCCGCAGCGCCACCACAACCCACAATCTGCCCTGACTCTGAGTCAAAGCCCACCTACTGGGTAAAATATTTTAAACTGCATTTTAAATCCTTAAAACTCTACACTTTAAACTACACTGTAGACTGCTTTTCCTTTTGTTTTGAATGAGGGAAATGCAAATTTCTGTCCCAGAGACCTTTGGATAAAGTGTAACTTTGTGAGCGCAAATGAAATTACTATTTGATCAAAAGAAGGGAAAGAGGGAGAGAAACATTTGGACTGCTAACTCTTGTGGCAACAGTGTTTAATTAAACAAAGTCTAATATTTTAGAGACTATTTTGTTTGAGGAAGCTAAGCTAATGTTTCATTAATACTTTAGGAGGAAGTCAAAGTTACATGAGATTTTTAAATGCAAAGTCTTTGCTCTTTCATCTAGAGAGCCTCTGGGACATATCACTTGGCCTGTATGAATAAACTACAGTTGTAAAATGTCCTAGATGGAAGACTGTGCAAATGAAAGTCCAAAATGGAAGATTTCAAGTAGCAATAAGGTGGAATCAAACCAGTTTATTTCAACTTACTTTGAAAATAATTTCACCAAATTTAACACACCAGTTTATTGCCATACCAGGATTCAGTGCAAGAAGAAAAGCACCTTGCCACGAGAATGTGCACATTTGTGACACCTGCAAAGTGCTTCAGAAAAATAAAGCGTACAAAGCAATGTGTGCATTTTTAAATTTGAATAACCAAAAGACAGATAATTTTTTAAAAAATGCCACAGACACACTTTCATCCATAGGGGAAATTGCATAAAGTTAGGTAAAATGAAAGATGAAATACACAGGTTACAAGGCATGCATAAAATGTGCATGGATTTCAGAATGGGCAGAATATGCAAAGATCTGGAATCCAATATGAAAGACTGGAAAGAAACCGAGATTGAAAGAAACTCAGCAAAATCAAACAATGGATTTTTCACTTCCCAAACTCCCAACTATCTGAATCCATATTTCATGAGCTTCAGCGGGTTGTCATTGATTTAAATAGGTTTCTTTGAGGGCCATTATGGTGGAGTGGATAAATTGATTGAGCAGAACTCAGGAGACCTGGGTTCAAATCCCTGTGTAGCCATGGAAACACACAATAGGAAGGTTTGCACTGGCAAAACCTCTCTAATCATCTCATATACGTTGAAAACACTATTAGGGTTGCTATATGTTGGATGCAACTTGGCAGCACTTAACAAACAAAATATTTCTTTCTTGGTCATCATCATGCTTCCTTCACATTATGCATTTGGGGGAAGACATTTTTAATTATTCTCATATTCCCTTGCTGCCTCTCCTTGTGCCATTAATTGCTGTCATTTACTTAAATATTCTTATCCACAGAATTGTTTTTCAGGTGTGTGTGTGTGTGTGTGTGTGTGTGTGTGTGTGTGTGTGTGTGTGTGTGTGTGAGAGAGAGAGAGAGAGAGAGAGAGAGAGAGAGCAATATTACAGCTGAAGAGTTTTGCATGCAGCTATATCACCTTAAGCTGTGATCCTGTCAACAAGTTAAATGGGTCAATGCTGAATCAACATCTAGGTGGAAATCCAAAGGATTATACTGGAGGCTGTAATGCCATTGATGAAGTAAGTGACGCTATAGCACTCAGCACTTCTGTCAAAATGAAGTCTTTGTCAAGCTATTAGTAAAGACAGCACTGAGAGCTGCAGCATCTACCAGTGTCATGATATAATGTGAAACAAGGAATCCAGCGCTATTTTAGGTGAAGAAGGGATGAATGGTCAGCGTTCACACAATGAGCATCACAGCTCAGCAGGGATTTGAATCTGGCTGTGCTCACACAGTCTTATAATACTAGGCATGGAAATCCACCACTTCTCTTCAAACAGAAATAATAAGGAACTGCCAGTGCATTTTGTCTGCCACTGAAAACAGCAGAGAATTTCCTGGAGCTCTTGACAAAGTTAGCACATTAGTAAGAACAATGTTTTGTGTATAACTGTCCATTTTGTGCAGCCTTTTTGCAAAAGGCTGCAGCCTGGCCTCTGTCCAGAGCTGGATGCAGGGAGCCCATAACGTCTCTGTTAAAGCAACTATACTGGCTTCTGGTTCATTCCCAAGCCCAATTCAAAGTGCTGGTTTTGACCCATAAATCTTTATATGGCTTGAGTTGAAGCAATCCAAAAGTGATGGTTGAACCCTTTTTCATTATTTATTTATTTTTATATGCTTTTTTTTCCCCTGGAAAAGACCCTGATGTTGGGAAAGTGTGAAGGCAAGAAGAGAAGGGGACAACAGAGGACGAGATGGTTGGACAATGTAATCGAAGCTACCAGCATGAATTTGACCCAACTCCGGGAGGCGGTGGAAGACAGGAGGTCCTGGCATGCTCTGGTCCATGGGGTCACGAAGAGTCAGACACGACTTAATGACTAAAGAACAACAATATGTTTTTTAAAATATTGTGAGTTCCTTACATAGGGTGAAAGGGAATGAATGAATGAATGAATGAATGAATGAATGAATGAATGAATGAATGAATGAAGCCAGATCCAAAACGTATCCAGGCCAGGGGCATAGCTACTATGCGGGCACAAGATTAGGCCAAGGTAACAATAGCTTTGCTACATTGGAACAGGTTACAATACAACTTCAGCTATCGTAGTGTCAGCTTAGTTGGCCCTCAATCATCTTGGCCAGTCAGGACAACAGTCTTAGAACACAGACATGTCAACCAAGCTTCTGCTCTTGGGAAACAACTGAAAAGTATTACTAAAAGCAGAGAAGCGCCAAACATTTGTTTAAATACCACAGTTCCTTTGAAGAGTAAAGGACAGAGCATCCCAACACATTCTCATTGCATCCCAGCCCAGAATCACCCAGTAAACTAAAAAGTTGAGCAATAATTGACACAGAACATCCTTTGTTCAAAGTTCATCAGGAGCTGTGCCATGGAAGGACAAGCACTGCTAGAGGAAAACTGAGAAAGAATCAAAAGCACTACTTATTCTTTAATGTATAAATAATTGTTCATTCCACTATAGGAATGTCATTATCTGTTGTTCTGGGATTGTACAGCTGCATAGAATCCCAGCCCAGCCTTTGACATTAGCCAGGTGGCCTGGGGCCACTTTCAGGTGGTAATAATTCGTCAGTTCCATCTATCTTGTAAAGAACTGTGCTCAAGACAGCTTGCAAACATAATTAAAGATAGTTAAATTCAGCTAATGACAAATTAAAACCAAGCTAAAACAAATCAGACAATAACACAATTATGAAATATCACAATCAGTCAATTCAAATCAGCATATCGTATTTTTCCGTTTATAAGATGACCCAATGTATAAGACGACTCCCCCTTTTCTAAGCAATGCCTCCCCTTCCTTTTTGCTAAGCCTCGTGCCTTTGCAAAAGGCAGCGGTAAAGAGCTGCCTTCCGTGTATAAAACAACTCTCAATTTTTGCTCAAATTATTTAAGGAAAAAGTGTTTTATACATGGAAAAATACGGTACTCAGTCAACAGATGATTTTTTTAAAACTGAGTTTAAAGTTGAAATTTCAAGTTATATACTGCCCCATAATGCTAAAGCACTCTCTGGGCAATTGATAACATGAGCACTTTGACACATACACACACCAGCTCATTTTACTGACTTTGGAAGGTTGGAAGGCTCAGCCAACCTTGAGCTGGCTACCTGAATCCATTATGTTTCTTTACATCTTTGGTAAAAGCAGTGAAAGTGAGAGAGAATGGTGCTCTGGGAGCAATCTCTAGTCGGGGGCCAAGTGGTCCGGAGCTCTGCAGTCTTAAATGAACAGCGTGAATAGAGCGCAGAAAGCAAATGGCAGTTGGTGCCAACTGCTTCCTGGTTGTACCCCCTGCTTCCCAAGAATTGTATAAAATCAAAAGGGAAATCTCATCAGCCCCTGAGATATATTATTCCTTTCCCTCTGACAGTTGCTTGTTGCCTTGATAGAAAGCATGTTTGGCCACCTTCTTCCACCAGGGCCTAAAGGCTGCTCAGCTCTGAGGCTTTGGGGTTTGTACCCATGTGCCCATGCATGTTGTTAGAATTTGTTATAAATTGCCTTGAGGATCATTTTATGGAGAAGGGGATATAGAAATCTTCTATGTAAGGGTTGTATCTTAGTAAGTAAATATAAGATCTGAATTCTGCATTTTGATTCCTTGAGTTGGAGGGAGAATATCCAGTGTGGTGCAGTGGATAGAGTGAGGAAGTAGGATTCAGGAGGCCTGGGTTCAAATCCCAATTCAGTCATGGAAGCTCAATGGGAGTGCAGAATTGGTAAAATCACCCCATAAATATCTCACTCACCTTAAAAGCCACATAAAGTTCGCCATTGGAAGGACAGATCCTGAAGCTGAGGCTCCAATACTTTGGCCATCTCATGAGAAGAGAAGACTCCCTGGAAAAGTCCCTGATGTTGGGAAAGTGTGAGGGCAAGAGGAGAAGGGGACGACAGAGGACAAGATGGGTGGACAGTTTAATCGAAGCTACCAACATGAATTTGACTCAACTCCGGGAGGCAGTAGAAGATAGGAGGGCCTGGCGTGCTCTGGTCCATGGGGTCACGAAGAGTTGGACACGACTTAACGACTAAAAAACAACAACAACAAAGGTTTGCCATAAGTCAGTTCCAATTTGACAACACATAACAACAAGCAAAGAAACAAGTGGGAGGGAGGGTGTCTGCTTAACTAAGACTATTTTTATTAAACACGAGAATTCCTTCCCCGAAGCACAGATCAATAGGAGTCAATTCATAAACACAATTTAAATGTACACAGAATTATAGTGCAGCTCTGTTGTTTGTAGATGTTGACCTTACCAGCTCTTTCACACCACTAGTATATAAGGTGTAGGGTGACCGGTGGCGATTATGTTGTGTGTTTATTTGAGATGGAAGTTAAGGTAGAAAAAAAGGTATATCATGTTTTGAGGAAGGGGTTGATCTGTGGTCTGAATTTCTTTTAGGCAACATACTTCCAATCAAGCTTTTTGCTACAGACTAAAGGTTTTGTCATCTGTGATATTCAAGTTGTACAGACTAATCTAATGGCTGTTGATCTGGATACTGTATAGATCCCATAGAGCTCAACTGTGTTTAGATTCAGACAAATTTGTGCAAAATTCTAGGCTGAGAAACAAGTTCCACTGAAGTCAAAGAGAGTTATTTCTATGGTCTCTGCAAGCATAGTGTCAGGTGTCTAAATAAAGTGCATTAAATAATATGACATCAATGGAATTTCTTTATTTTTTAGATGCTTATTGTCATAGTTCACTAAGGTCCCTAAGGTGCATTACTGCACATAGACTAATAATATTGAATAGAACATTTCATTAAATTCAAAATACAGGCAAGCTTGATTTGCACCAAGAACTAATAAACCTGTATGATTCTACTTAGTGAAGCTGGTGAGGGATCTTCAGTCAGAAGCCAGACACCCATCTGGGGATGTTGTAGCTTCTGAATTGCTGTCAGATCATCAGCCTGCACCCTGATACAAATTGTATTGCATGTTTTTCTGTAAGTCACTGTGCTTGTTTTATTCAGTGCTCCCCACCATATTTACAAGTCTATAACCACAAATATTTAACTGTTAATTAGCATTTTCAGTCTCTTTAAGAAGCATTATAAAAAATTCCTTCATCATGTACATCTTATAAAAGAAGTTTTATACATAAGAATGCAGGCGCCTTTTTTAGTGTTAAAAATATATATAATTACTCTACAAATGCCATAACCTGTCTGACATTTGTAGAGTAATTATATGGTAACTGTTCAATAAAAGTTTATTCTGTCTTTAAAAAGAATAGATGCTAATTAATGCTGGATAATAAGTGTTCTGCTAGCTAAGGATGTTGTTAAATTAAAAAATGTATTCAGCCTGTCTCATTTAAAACCATTGTTTTGCTTCCCATCTGTATCATAGTGGTGTCTCTCATGTATATTTGGAAATGATCTTGAGGCTTGGTTTAGACATGCTACCTTTTCATCTCTGCAAGCTTAGTTAGGGGGGTAGCCATTTATTCACTGCCAACGTAAGGGAAATGCCTCACCACAAGGAGGAAAAGAAAGCACATGGATTTGCATAAAATGGGCACACCTAGATTGTTTGAGTCTAGGTACATCGTTTTAATAACAGATACATAGCGAGGAAGACAGTGACCCACATGACCTGGGCACTTGCTCAGTCCTGGGTCCTCATTAAAGATGGGGATTTGAAGGCTTTCCTCTTCCTCCTTTTGGAGGCCCCCCCTTTCCTTCTCAAGTCTCTGAGTGAACTAAGAAGCAGGCCTCAGGTATACAGTGGTGGTGGCGGTGGCGGCAATGAAAACACCTTTTACTAGTTCGTCTCCTAAGAATCTTCCTTTTCAAGCTGGTACACCACCTGTGATCTTATCAGGTCAGACCATGCTATGGTTACTTTATCTACTAGTTACATTCTTATTAGACTGATGTAATGTGGTCTGTGTTGGGCTGCTTTTAAAGTTTGGCCCAAAAAACGATATTTAGCACAAAGCACAACTGGTTCATTATTTATATTTAAACACATTGTCATCCATTTCTTTATGAGTTTTCTCATAATAGGAGCAAGGCAACGAAAAGGAAAGAGAAGTGGCCTCTTCACTAAATAGAAGAGGACATTTTTTTTCTATGAGCTATTTGTATGGGAGCATCAGAAGCTAGGCTATCTAATTAGTAGGAAAACAGAGAAAATGACTTGAAAGCTAAGGTCAAAGTAGACCTTACAATTCCATACAATTAACCCATTCCTTTTCTCACAGAGACGTTTTCTCAGAGATACGTGTATCAACAATCAGATTTGAAAAAAGCTCAAATATCTTCCAATGACCAATCACACACTAAGGCAAATGCAAGATACCTGAATAGAGAAGATCACATGCTATGACAAACTGACCTCTTTCATCAATTGAGAGAGCACCTCTTCTAAAAACATGCTGAATTTAACCCTTGGGTTTAATTCCTAGCTGGCAAATCAATGTCAGGTTCTCAAACATACAATGGAGTTAACTGACTTAATTACAAGGATAAGTAAGAAAAGGCTATATAGATAACCTACCCACTTCTATAAATAATATAAATTCTCTTATGTAATTGTATGCCACTAAACTGGTGTCAGCATCAATTGTAACATGACATTCTTCTCTGTGAAGAAATAGTCCTAGAAATTATAAAGGCTCGCCTTATGAAATCTGTCTGTATATATTTCCATTCTGACTACTTCTACAATCATTTTCTCACTTAAACCCCACTGCAGAGGAAATATATATTTTCATTACAGCATATAAATGATGTTTAAAAATGCATTATTTGCCTGGCACATGGCGTCTGCTGTTTAACCCGAACATATTAAAATATTGTAATGTTTTGTTACATATCTCAAGATTTTTTTAAAAAAAATTAAAAATCAGGACATCTCTTATTAGCTTTCCCTTTCATGTCTCTTATGAAGGTTTGTTTGACAGAGCGTAAGATAGTGGTAAAATCCAAAGGTAAAGGTTAAACTCTGTTTTATTATGTTTACAGGATTTAAAGGGTAAATCAGGAAGTGCTTATTTAACGTTCAAGTGAAAGTGGTGGATTAGTAACAAGCCAAAGACTTAAAAGCAGCCTTAATCCTTGAAAATCTTTGAGGGTGAAAGGTCACTCTCTTAACACCACATTGAGTGAAAAATGGAGCAGATAGAAGCTTCTGTTTCATCACTGCTCAACTAATCCACTGAGGAAATGAGCAAGGTTGTTTTTCAACTAAAGTAAATGGCTGCCGAAACTAAAGAAAGAGTTGGAGAACCAACAAGAAGTAAATATATATTGCAACATCAAAAGGGGGGAAGGTATTTTGCAAAGAGGCTTCTTAATTTTTTTTAATTTAAAAATTAGCCAGTTGCAATGAGTGGGAAAGGAAATACCTCAATATTTTTATTCATTAAATTAAATGTCCAAGCTGAAGCCAATTGTTGAGGTTGATATGTCTTTGGTCAATGATATTGCTGATTCTCCCAACAGACAAACAAACATGTAAATGTGTAAATTCTTTTTAATAATCTAAATGGGCTAGAATTAAGCAACACGATTTGTAAATGTTTGTTCAAGAGACCCAGCAAACTGAATGCTCAGCTCCTTTGGATCCCAGTGATTATTTCAACCCCCCTTATCTAAAAGTAAAGCCTTTTAAGTCCCACAGAGAACAAGTTGGGAAAAAAAAAACACACCGGAGGATGATGAGGGGAGAGAAAAGAATGTGGGGATGTGTTCTCCTGGTGCTAACCATCACACTCCAGCTGCCTACTACACTGAAACATGGCCTGCAGATACACACTCCATCTTTACAAAAATGTATCACAACTAAACACATAGAAAAGAAGATCATTTGAATCATTCCAGCTTGGAAAAGTGTAAGTTCACCAGAGGCAGAGGGGTAAAAACCAATTTGGGAGCAAAAAAAAGGACTGGTCCAATTCAATTTACCTTTGCACCATATGGTCAGTTAAAAAAAAACTTTGAATTTGCTAACCTGAGCAAATCTTGTGGTATTTGACCATGTGGTCACAGCCTTAATTGATCATCTTGATTACAGTTGCATGGATTCAGATCTATGCGTGCTGGCTTCACCTCAGCCATTGCATCTGCCCCCAAAGTCCATATACTAGAGTTGAACATTTAAAGAAGGAACTCTACTGCATCTGAGGTGGACACCCATTTGGTTTAGGACCTTTCATGGCCCATTGCATATCTATGATTATATGACAAGTTGAAGCCCCAAATGGGTTTTATGTAATGTCCCAAAGTGGGACTGAATTTTCTTGCTTCATTCACCCTTCCTCATTCTTTTTTCCTTTTCAACACATCTGTTAGATCATGAGCAGGTCAGCTGGGATAATCTTTCCTTCTTTAAAAAAAAACCCTCTACACTGCCTAGAAAATCTTAGTTTATAAGATGATCAGGATGATGAAGAACTGCTGGATAGCTCTGTGGTTTAGGTCACTGGTTCTTAACCTTGGGTTACTCAGGAGTTTTGCTCCTTCATGGATTGCTGCCTTGTCGTGGCGAAGGGGCTTGAGTAACTCAGAGAAGCTATGGGCTATGCCGTGCAGGGACACCCAAGATGGACAGGACATAGTGGAGAGTTCCGACTAAACGCAATCCACCTGGAGTAGGAAATGGCAAGCCACTCCAGTATCTTTGCCAAGAACGCCCCATGATCAGAAACAAAAGGCGAAAAGATATGACGCTGGAAGATGGGCCCCTCAGGTCGGAAGGCGTCCAACATGCTACTGGGGAAGAGTGGAGGACAAGTACAAGTAGCTCCAGAGCTAATGAAGTGGTTGGGCCAAAGCCGAAAGGACGCTCAGCTGTGGACGTGCCTGGAAGTGAAAGGAAAATCCAATGCTGCAAAGAAAAATACTGCATAGGAACCTGGAATGTAAGATCTATGAACGTTGGGAAGCTGGAGGTGGTCAAACAGGAGATGGCAAGAATAAACATCGACATCCTGGGCATCAGTGAACTAAAATGGACAGGAATGGGCGAATTCAGCTCAGATGATTATCATATCTACTACTGTGGGCAAGAATCCCGTAGAAGGAATGGAGTAGCCCTCATAGTCAACAAAAGAGTGGGAAAAGCTGTAATGGGATACAATCTCAAAAATGATAGAATGATGTCAATACGAATCCAAGGCAGACCATTCAACATCACAATAATCCAAGTTTATGCACCAACCAGCATTGCTGAGGAGACTGAAATTGAACAATTCTATGAAGATTTACAACACCTTCTAGAACTGACACCAAAGAAAGATGTTCTTCTCATTCTAGGGGACTGGAATGCTAAAGTAGGGAGCCAAGAGATAAAAGGAACAACAGGGAAGTTTGGCCTTGGAGTTCAGAACGAAGCAGGACAAAGGCTAATAGAGTTTTGTCAAGAGAATAAGCTGGTCATCACAAACACTCTTTTCCAACAACACAAGAGGCGACTCTATACATGGAAATCACCAGATGGGCAATATCGAAATCAGATTGATTATATTCTCTGCAGCCAAAGATGGAGAAGCTCTATACAGTCAGCAAAAACAAGACCTGGAGCTGACTGCGGCTCTGATCATCAGCTTCTCATAGCAAAATTCAAGCTTAGACTGAAGAGAGTAGGAAAAACCACTGGGCCACTCAGGTATAATCTAAACCAAATCCCTTATGAATACACAGTGGAAGTAAAGAACAGATTTAAGGAACTAGATTTGGTGGACAGAGTGCCTGAAGAACTTTGGATAGAGGCTCGTAACATTGTCCAGGAGGCAGCAACGAAAACCATTCCAAAGAAAAGGAAATGCAAGAAAGCAAAGTGGCTGTCCAACGAGGCCTTAGAAATAGCAGAGAGGAGAAGGGAAGCAAAATGCAAGGGAGATAGGGAAAGTTACAGAAAATTGAATGCAGACTTCCAAAGAATAGCAAGGAGAGACAAGAGGGCCTTCTTAAATGAACAATGCAAAGAAATAGAGGAAGATAACAGAAAAGGAAAGACCAGAGATCTGTTCAGGAAAATTGGAGATATTAGAGGAACATTCTGCGCAAAGATGAACATGATAAAAGACAAAAATGGGAGGGACCTAACAGAAGCAGAAGACGTCAAGAAGAGGTGGCAGGAATACACAGAGGAATTATATCAGAAAGATTTGGATATCCCGGACAACCCAGACAATATAGTTGCTGACCTTGAGCCAGACATCTTGGAGAGCGAAGTCAAGTGGGCCTTAGAAAGCCTGGCTAACAACAAGGCCAGTGGAGGTGATGGCATTCCAATTGAACTATTTAAAATCTTGAAAGATGATGCTGTTAAGGTGCTACATTCAATATGCCAGCAAGTTTGGAAAACTCAACAGTGGCCAGAGGATTGGAAAAGATCAGTCTACATCCCAATCCCAAAGAAAGGCAGTGCCAAAGAATGCTCCAACTACCGCACAATTGCACTCATTTCACACGCTAGCAAGGTTATGCTCAAAATCCTCCAAGGTAGGCTTCAGCAGTATGTGGACCGAGAACTCCCAGAAGTACAAGCTGGATTCCGAAGAGGCAGAGGAACTCGAGACCAAATTGCTAACTTGCGCTGGATTATGGAGAAAGCCAGAGAGTTCCAGAAAAATATCTACTTCTGCTTCATTGACTATGCGAAAGCCTTTGACTGTGTGGACCACAGCAAACTATGGCAAGTTCTTAAAGAAATGGGAGTGCCTGACCACTTTATCTGTCTCCTGAGAAACCTTTATGTGGGACAGGAAGCAACAGTCAGAACTGGTCATGGAACAACTGAGTGGTTCAAAATTGGGAAAGGAGTACGGCAAGGCTGTATACTGTCCCCCAGCTTATTTAACTTGTATGCAGAATACATCATGCGGAAGGCTGGACTGGAAGAGGCCCAAGCCGGAATTAAGATTGCCGGAAGAAATATCAACAACCTCCGATATGCAGATGATACCACTCTGATGGCAGAAAGTGAGGAGGAATTGAAGAACCTTGTAATGAGAGTGAAAGAGGAGAGTGCAAAAAACGGTCTGAAACTCAACATCAAAAAAACTAAGATCATGGCCACTGGTCCCATCACCTCCTGGGAAATAGAAGGGGAAGATATGGAGGCAGTGTCAAATTTTATTTTCCTGGGCTCCATGATCACTGCAGATGGAGACAGCAGCCCCGAAATTAAAAGACGCCTTCTTCTTGGGAGGAAAGCGATGACAAATCTTGACAGCATCTTGAAAAGCAGAGACATCACCTTGCCAACAAAAGTCAGCATAGTCAAAGCTATGGTTTTTCCTGTCGTGATGTATGGAAGTGAGAGCTGGACCATAAAGAAAGCAGACCGCCGAAGAATTGATGCCTTTGAATTGTGGTGCTGGAGGAGGCTCTTGAGAATCCCCTGGACTGCAAGGAGAACAAACCTATCAGTTCTAAAGGAAATCAACCCTGAGTGCTCACTGGAAGGACAGATCCTGAAGCTGAGGCTCCAGTACTTTGGCCATCTCATGAGAAGAAAAGAGTCCTTGGAAAAAACCCTGATGTTAGGAAGGTGTGACGGCAAGAGGAGAAGGGGACGACCGAGGATGAGATGGCTGGACAGTGTCTGCGAAGCAACCGACATGAACCTGACACAACTCCGGGAGGCAGTAGAAGACAGGAGGGCCTGGCGTGCTCTGGTCCATGGGGTCACGAAGAGTCGGACACGACTAAACGACTAAACACACTCAGGAGTTTTGGACTGCAACTCCCAGAAGCCTTCACCACCAGCTGTCCTGACTGGAGTTTCTGGGAGTTGCAGTTCAAAAGCATCAGAGTAACAAAGGTTAAGAACCACTGGTTTAGGTATTTGGCTGCGGAACCAGAATTTGGGAGTTCGATTCTCTGCTGTGCCTCTTTGACAGTGGCTGGACTTGATAATCCATAGGGTCCCTTCCAGCTCTGCAATTCTAAAATCAATATTGTTATTACTATTATTAATGACTAAACAACAACATTATTATTATTATTATTATTATTATTATATAATGATAAATTATATACTGGCACTCCCAATCTTTCCACGCCATCTCTTAAAAGTAAGCCCATGTAGATTTTGATGGAATTAACTTACAAAATAATTCCACACAATTCTTTATCTGCAGAAGGCAAGGACTACAATGAAAGATATGTGTGCTATTGCATCAGCTAGTGCTCAAAAGGCAAACAAGTTCCATTTCAAAGGTTGATAATGAGCCTGTGACGGCTGCGATGACGTCACCTGCCTATCAATGGTATGCTGGAGCTCTTCTGCCTATAGCGGGGCAGGAGGTGGGACTCCAGGAGGTGGAGCTGTGTATATAAGGGGGGGAGTGAATGATGTGAGACAGTTTTTGGAGAGTTAGAGTTAGAGTGAGAGTTGAGTTAGGGCATGAAGTACTGTGTTAGTTAAGGTCTGAGTGATAGTGTGATTGAAGGGATCCTTTATTTTATTGATTGCCTTATTCAGTTTCTATAGTGATTTACCACATATTAAGTTGTATCAATAAACAATCATTTTCCTTTTTAAAATCCATACCTTTGTCTGAGGAGTCAGATATATGTGTGTGGTTGGTGGCAGCGTGTGTTGAGAAAGAGAGTGTGAAGTGGCGTCCCCTCTGTGACGTATGAGGAGGCGGCCACAGAGCCTATTCAGAGTTCTGTGTTTGGGTGGCATTCATTATAAGATGGCCGCCAGACTGACAGCTGTGTACTGAAAAGCCAAGAAATGCAGGCCGTTATTGTTCACCTTTAGCTCAGTGGTTTAGGTATCTGGCTGCAGAGCCCGAGGTTGGGAATTCAGTTCCTCACAGCGCCTCCCTGACAGGGGCTGGACCCAATGATCCATAGGATCACTTCCAGCTTTGCTGTTCCAAGTTCATAGAGTAGCCTACACAGACCGCATGCAGCATCTCTCCCAGGGGCCTAAGGAATACTTCCAAACTTCTTTGTCCTTGACCAAAAAATCCTGTCTCACCAACATGCTGTAGAAAAAATGTAGGCTGCTGTGACATATTTTACTCTAGGTGCACAAAAGTGAAAAGAATGTAGCTTTCCCCTCACCCCATCAGCCGTGTCATTAGGAAAACAAGGCATGCAGCATATTAAAAACTTTGCCTTTTACTCTAAGCTCACTTTTGTAAAAAAATTTGCCAAAAAAAAAATACACACACAAAAACACACATACGCACAAAAGCAGAAAAACTCACTGAATCTTGTTCAGAGGCAAGAAGAGTTCCCCCTTTTTTCATTTTCATTTGGGAAACAAAATAAGAGAAGATTCACACACAAACAGTGACTACAGGACTGTAGCAGATGTGTTATATATGAAATGTTTTAGAACTTGCTATTTTCCAAGCATCCCCACTCCTTGTATAGACAAATCTTAACTTTTCCTGAACAATCAATAGAAAAGAAGAAAGCTATTCCATATTTCAGCTACCAGAGAGAGATTCCCCCTCCCTGACACAACACAATATGAGCAATTCTTTTCAATATTTATTCCAAGCTGGCCATTATTAACTCACTGATGAAAAATAGGAAAATTCTGCTGTAGTTTCATGATATAAAAACAGCACAGACATTTGTCTTATAGAAGTGCCTCATACGGACTGATGAACAGCACTCCTTTTAGGAGTATATAGATCTGATTCTTTTACCCTTTGCCTCTGGTACTTCTGTCACATTCAGCTGGTTTATGTTTAGTATGTGTGGTGATGTAATTTTTCATGCATTAGAAAAATAAGCCCGCAGAGAGCTTTGCATGAAATATGACGAGAGCTTCATTGTACACTTTTGCATGCAGTTTTGCATTCTTCCACAGTTGCTGATAACTTATGGTCTCCTTTTGATCAAACATTTTGTTCAGCAAAACAGGGGGGGGGAAGGAAGGAAGGAAGGAAGGAAGGAAGGAAGGAAGGAAGGAAGGAAGGAAGGAAGGAAGGAAGGAAGGAAGGAAGGAAGGAAGGAAGGAAGGAAGGAAGGAAGGAAGGAAGGAGATGCCATTAAACCACTGGCATCTCAGGTGACCCATGATACCAACATCATAGTCTTACAAATTCAGCATATCATTTGATTTGTGAATATTGCATGAGTACAGTTGCCACAGTAGTGCAGCAACCTCAGCATCTGTTGTTGTTGTGTGCTGTCAAACCACCTCTGACTCATGGTGTCCCTATGAATGAGCACTCTCCAAAATGTCCTGTCCTCACCTGCCCCACTCAAGCTCTTGCAGGCTCAAGCCCATGATGTATTTAAGGGAGTCAGTCCATCTCACATTTTATCTCCCTCTTTTCCTGCTGCCTTCCACCTTCCCAGCATCATTGTCTTTTCCAGGGGATCCTTTCTTCTCATGACATGGCAAAAGTAGGACAGCCTCAGTTTCAATATCTTTGCCTTCAGAGATACAGCAGCTCAGACTTGATTTGCTCTAGGACTCACCGGTTTGTCTTTCTGGCAATCCATGATATATGGAAAGTTTTCTTCCAGAACTACATTTAAAACAAAACATCTTTTTTCCCCCTGGCTAAGTGCTTTCTGACCTAGGAGTCTCTTCCTACAGAGGTATCTCTTGTTTCATTTGAACTGTCTCATCACAGGGTTTTCATGGTAAGGAAAGTTCAATAGAGGTTTCCCATTGCTATCTAATACACAGTGTGAACAAAAGTTAGTTTGAGTGTCACCATCGTAGCCTCCTCTATCGTAGCCTCCTCTGCCAGCGTCACTTCCAGCTCCCTCTGCTGCCCAACAGCTGCCTTGAAAAGGGTGGATATTAACAGGGTCACCTCGTCAACCTTGGGTTCCTTTACCACTAGTTTCTCAATTTTTTTGTTTCTTAATCTTCCTCCTGGCTATAAATACCTCCTGGTAGAACACTTCACAGTTGCCTCCTGAGATGTTCTTTTAAAAAGAGCAGTCTCATGGAAAGTAAAAAAGAAGTTGCAGCAAGGGTCTTCCCGGGGGTTCTGTACTCAGCACCAGCATCTCTTGTCCTGTGACTCCAAGTGTGATGCTACGTGCACACTTAACGTTGCATTTTGCGCAACACAGAGACACATGCAGAGATGCTGCCTCCGGCAGGCATATTTAAATTTACCTGCAGGTTTGAAGAGAAGCAAACACCCAGTCAGGGTTCAGCTGTCCCTGGTTCACCACCTTCTTTCTTCCCCCAATTAGCCTCCCTTCTCTTGCACTCTGGCAGGCTTATTCCATTTGCATTTACCTTTGAGTAAATTTTCTTTCCCCCTCAACATCTACAAGCCTTAAAATAAATTGTCTATTAATCCTATTGGAATGAATATTAGTGACTGGCAGGCAAAAAAAAAAAAAAAAAAAAAGACTAAAGAGGTCATATAATCATGGGAAATTAAGCATTTCACCATTCTTTGTTGACCTGTTTGATCCACAGTTCCTCCCAATATGAGATCTTTCCATCAAACAGCCAACAATAAAAGGCTCCATAACGTGTTTCAGCATCCTCACCTTGCTCACTCTTTTGATTCCCAAAATGTTTCACTGGATCTGGGTAGTGGTCTCTATCACTCTGATTATCACCACCTCCAGTGGGTAAAATGCTTTATATTACTTTCCCCATTTTTCATATAAAATGCAAGAACAGAAGAGACACAACAGCCAGTATCCTAGTCATGCTGGCATAATGTAAGGTTTTGCTGGCATGAATGTCAGCAACAAAGGATTGTGCCCTTGTGTCATACATCCTTAGCACGACCAACTGTGTTATGTGTCAGTAGACGTGCTTTGCAGTATGTCTGTGTCACATTTCTGTCTCAGTCATTGCACAACAATCATAGGCACCATCCTGAGTGGCACAAACGTAGTTGCACAATTGATTTTCACCATCCTGTGCTGAGCAAAGCATGGGAGATAAAGGTGTGTCTGAAAGCAGGCCCTCTGAGACCTACGAGGAGGCTTCAGCCATTTCACGTTGTGAGACCCCTTGTTGTCTGTGGAGAAGGGGAAATGAGATTTTAATGTAAAGAATAGCAGGTTAAAAAAGAGTTATTCATACAATGCATAATTGTGTAGTTTTATTTACCTGGTAAGCCTCAGAAAAGGTCCTAGAAGCCGGCGATTTTGCCCGTGCTGGCCCCGCCACCTTGTGGGGCTCTTTTGAGGCTTGGGAAGCTTCAGAAGAGTCCCAGAAAGTGGCGATTTCACCCCCCTCTGGCCTCCAGGGGGGGCTGGGTGAGCCTCCAAAGGGTCCTAGGGTGTGTTCCATAAGACGGACCTCTCCATAAGGCTCACCAATTTTTAGGAGAAGAAAACAGATTTTTCCCCCTGTTTTCTTCTCCTAAAAATTTGGTGCATCTTATGGACCGAAAAATATGGAACATTCCATAATGGAGGAATCCTCTGTCTGCGGCAACCGTTGTTCCTTCTGCCTGCCACGTGAATCTCCAACCACTCAGTTTCATCAGATAACACACACACACCATTGTATCATGTGGACAGAACTTTCCATACTCTTGTCATGACCCTCATTTTTTTTCTCTTAAACCAAAAATCTCATAATAGGGATGAAAATGGGGAAAAAAAACAAAGAATCCCAGGGCCACCTTTAAGACCAACAGATTTTATCTAGCACGTACGTTTTGTGAACTGTTGTTTTCCTTAATTGATGGTATGTTTATTTAATTTTGAGTAGTTGTTATGTTTATGTAATTATGATTTAATGTTTGTTCTTTTCGTTATGAACTGCCCAGAGTGGCCCAGGTAGCTATTCAATATAAACTGAATAAATTGAATAAATAGTAAATAATAATAATAACCGCAGACCACTTTGTTATATGCTGTCTGAAAAAGTGGGCTGCAGTCCATGAAAGCTTATGGGAAATAAAACTTATTAGACTTTCAGGTGCCCCTGAATCTTTTCTTGGTTTTGCTGCAATAGACAAAA